>NC_081392.1:17206540-17506540 GCF_030684315.1 Stegostoma tigrinum | reverse complement strand
TTTATATGTCAATAAACGAAGTCTTGGCTGTTACTGTTGCTAGGAATCTCCACTCGGCATCTCCAATAAACACATTTAACAGTAGGCGCGTGATTTAAAGTGGGAACATGTGTGTGTAAAGCAGGACCTATATCTGTAAGAGTGCAGCTCGCTGTTGGTGAGTGAATAAGGCCCCAAGTGAGCAGAGACTGAAATGCAACAACTAAAGGGCCTTCCAGCTGCAGCCAGAGCTACCCCAGGAATGAGGAATATTAGAGGCGATCCCAGGTTTGCATGTTTCCTCCCAGCCCAGAACAAGCCAGGATTCCATACCCAAATCATTAAACACCATTCTGCAGTCAATGTGAAGTTTGTCACAAAATGACCTTCCCAGCAAGGCTTTGATCTGCCCCAAAGGCAGGTGCCTGAGCTGTTTATCTTCCTGTGTGGATGCTTAGAAGGGGCCCAAGTGCACATCCCATTGTAGCACTGCTCAAAACAATACATTTTCAAGCAGAATTTTGCTGCATGCTCTCTCTCTCTCTCTCTCTCTTTCACTGCTTTGTCCATTTTGCTTTCTCCCAACCTCCAACGTCCCTCTGTTTCCAGCTCCTCGCTCCCTCCAGACTTTTCTGTTTTTCTCTTCCCCCGTTTTCTTAACCAGCCCACTCACCTATTCTCTCCTCTGCATTTCCCAACATCTCATTTTCTCCCCTCCCCTTCCCATTCCATCCCCTCTCTCTTCCCCCCCCCCAAAGTCCTATCTCTGACTCCCCCACACCTCCCTTTTTTCCTCCCTCCCCTCCCAACTTTCCCTCCACTTCACTCCCTGCCCCTCTGAACCCTTCCCACCGCCCTCTGTCCCCTCCCTCTCTGACCGCACCCACCCCTCTCACCATTCCCCACGGATGCCTACCCCATCCCTCTCTATCGTCATCACTACCCACCATTTCTCCCCTGCCCCTCTTCCCCACCGATGCTGCAGGACTGAGGTCCAGGCAGAGACAAGTTAACCCAGGCCCTCACACTCCTGAGCAGGAAGATCCCAGATGAAACCATGAGGGAACACCTCAAAAGGCTGCATTTCTTCAGTAATATTTCATCAGCAAGTTCCTGTCCTGGACCTGGGGATCTCCGCACCACCTGGTTTGACCCATACTAAGTATTGATGTGAGTATTTTGTGGTTAGTAGAGTTTACTGAACTGTGTATAGAACAAGCCCACAACACTGCTGAATGCAACAAGCCAAACTCCGCCTCTTGCATCTCCAATAATGTAACATGTACTTCCTTGTCCTCAACAGTGTTTCTAGAATTTTCCAGTACTGCAAAAGATCATGGCCCAAATGGTCAATATTGGTGGTCCCCCAATCAGGCTGTATCCAATGTAGAACATAGAACAGTACAGCACAGTACAAGCCCTTTGGCCCACGATGTTATGCTGAACCTTTACCCTAAACCTAAGGTCTATCTAACCTCCACCCCTATGTTATACTATCATCCACATGCCTAGCTAATAGCCACTTAAATGCTCCCAATGAGCCCGACTCCACTACCCTCTCCGGCAATGCATTCCACACCCCGACCACTCTCTGAGTAAAGAACCTACCTCTGACCACTCCCCTTTAACTACCTCCACTCACTTTAAAACTATTCCCCCTTGTAATAGCTACCTCCACCCTCGGAAAAATTCTCTGGCTGTCTACTCTATCTATACCTCTGCTCATTTTGTACACCTCTATCAAGTCACCTCTCATCCTCCATCGTTCTAAAAGAAAAGCCCTAGCTCTCTCAACCTTTCCTCATAAGAACTTCCCTCCATTCCAGGCAACATCCTGGTAAGTCTCCTCCGCACCTTTTCCAACGTTTCCACTTCTTTCCTGTAATGAGGTGACCAGAACTGGACACAATACTCCAGGTGTGACCAAACCAGGCTTTTGTATAGCTGGAGCATGGCTTCACGGTTCTTGAACTCAATCTCTCTATTAGCGAAAGCTACCACACCATACGCCTTCTTAACAACTCTATCCACCTGGATGGTAGCTTCTAGGGAACTGTGGACATGAACTTCATCAGTGCAATCTTCCATTCCTTTCTCCCTTGTGTGTTTATCTAATTGCCTCTCACATGTACCAATATCATTCCCTGTCTCATTCATTTTCACAGTAAATAGGCTCATCCTCATTTTTTTCTCATTATTCATGACTGCCTCAGATTGACAGATTCCATTCATAACTGGGCACATTTTCTCAATACCACTGCTATTGAACCTCTTTGAAACCTTATAGACTTCAGCCAGGAGAGCTCAGAGATTTCTCAGCCCCTGAGCCTTTTCTGATGAATGGGTAGTCCTTTGTTTGTTACCCAGAGATGAGACGAGCGTGACTGTTCCCAAATTCATGGCTACATTTGACAATGTGGTATCAAGGAGCCCTACAAAAATTAGTGTTAATGGGAAATTGGATGGTAAGCTCTTCACTGCCTGGAGTTTCGATGAGAAGGATAAAGTAATCATGCTGAACCAAGACAATGAAGCCGTATATTAAGTTGAAAGAGGCTAAAGTCACCGATGGCCCCAAGGACTGGGATAGATTCAGAATCCAGCAAAGCCAGGCTAAAAGTAAAATAAAGACAGAGAACATTAACTCCAGGGGCAAACAGGCAAGTAATGTAAAAGCGGACAGTAAGAGCTTCTTTAAATATATAAAACAGAGAGACAGATCAAAGTGGACATGGATTCCTTAGGAAATGAATCTGGAAAATGGTTTGGGAAAGTAGGAAATAGCATAGTTAATTTGCATCAGTTTTTACAGTGAAAGAAACTTCAAAATATGTCACTAATACTAAAGCATACAGTGTGGGGTGGGGGGGGGGGTGGAGGACTTAAGTAGCATCACCATCACTAGAATCATAGAATCCCACAGTGTGGAAGTAGGCCATTCAGCCCATCAAGCCCACACTGAACATCTGAAGGGCAGCCCACCCAAATGCACCCCTCTTTCCTATCCTTCTAGCCCTGCATTTCCCAGTGTCAATCCACCTAATCTATACATCCCTGAACACCATGGGTAATTTCCCATGGCCATTCAACCCTAAACTGCACGTCTTTGAACTGTGGGAGGAAACCCACGAAGGCACAGGGAGAATGTGCATACTCCACACAGAAATTCGCCCGAGAGTGGAATCGAACCTGGGTCCCTGGGAGACAACAGTGCTAATCACTGAGGCACTGTGCAACCCAAGTAGTAATGAAGTAGCATAAAGGAAAATGAATGGGGCTAAAGGGTGAGAAGTCCCCTGGCCCTGGTGGATTGCATTCTGGGGTCCTAAAAGGTATAGCTACACAATTAGTGGATGTATTGTTTGTAAGCTTCCAAAAGTCATCAGATTCCAAAGATGTACCAGAGGATTGGAAAATTGCTAATGTGACACCACTATTCAAAAAGAGAGATAACTATGGGCCATTAAGCCTAATGTCTATTGTTGGACAAGAATGCAAATCAATTATTAAGGAAGTAATAGCAGAACATTTGGGAAATTATAATCTAATCAAGCAGAATCAGCACAACTTCATGAAATGGAAATAATCTCCAACTAATTTATTAGAGTGTTTCGAGGAAGTCTCAACCAGATGGGATGGGGTGGTGGGGGGGGGGTGGGGAAGAGGTGGGGGGGCAGGGGGGATCCTGTAGATTTGTTGTGTTCCAGAAGATGTTTGGTAAGGTACTGACGAAAGGTTAAATCATACAATAAGAGCCCATGGTGTTGGCGCATGTATATTGGCATGGATAGAGAACTGACGAATGGCAGAAAACAGCAAGGGTGTATAAGGGGTTCTTTTTCAGGTTGGCAGTCCATGACCAATGGAATTCCACTGGGATCAGTGCTGGAACCACAACTGTTTACAATATAGATTAACAACTTGGAGGAAGGAACTGAATGTTCTGTAGCCAGACTTGCCGACAACCACAAAAATAAACGGCAAGGCACATTGTGAGAGGAATCCAGACAGTTTACAGACAGATATCGATAGCTTAAGTAAGTGGGTGAGACGTTAGCAAATGGAGTATAATGTGGGAACATGCGAAGTTGTTCATTTTGGAAGGGAGAACAACAGAACTGTATTATTGAAATGGAGAGAAACACTGCAGAGAGGGCTGCAGCACAAAGTGACCTGGGGGAGGACTTGTGCATAAAACACACAAAGCTAGCACCCAGGGGCAGCAGGGAATCATGAAGGCCCTTATTTTAAGAGGCTTAGAGTATAAGAGTAGAGACATTTTACTGCAACAGTACAAGGTGCTGGGAAACCACATCTGGAATACTGTGAGCAGCTGGATTCCCTTATTTAAGGGAAGGTATCACTTCGATAGAGGTAGTTCAGAGAAGGTTCACTGGGATGATCCCTGGTGTGAAGGGACTGTCTTATGAGCAAAGGCTAAACAGGTTGGGATTCCACTGGAGTTTACTGGAATGGGAGGTGATCACATTGAAACATATCGGATTGTTAAGGGGCCTGACAGGGTAAATGCTGAGAAGGTGTTTCCCCTCCTGGGAGGGTCTAGGACCAGAGGGCACAGCCTCAGGATAAAGGGGCACCAACTTAACACCTGAGATGGGGAGGAATTCCTTCTCTCGGAGGGTTGTGAGTCTTTGTAACTCCCTGCCACAGATAGCTGTGGGGGCAGAGCCCTTGTGTATATTTAAGGCTAAGATCGATAGATTCCAGATCAGTCAGGGAATCAGGGATTACAGGGAAAAGGTAGGAAAGTGTATGTGAGGAATGTCGGATCAGTCATGGGCCTGTTGAATAGTGGAGTAGGCTCAAGGGGCCGAACAGCCTACTCCTGTTTCTATTTTTTATGGCTTTACGGTCTTCTGGTCTGTCATGCAGGGAGGTGGTTGTGGCTGTTGGAGGTCAGTCATCTCAGTTCCAAGGCATCTCTGCAAGAGTTCCTCAGGGGAGTGTCCTTGGCCCAACCATCTGTAGCTGCTTCATCAATGACCTTCCGTCCATCGTAAGGTCAGAAGTGGGGAAGTTCGCTGATGATTACACGATGTTCAGCACCATTCGCGACTCCTCAGATACTGATGCAATGCAACAAGATCTGGACAATATCCAGGCTCGGACTGACAACTGGGATGTAATATTTGCACCACACAAATGCCAGGCTATGATCATCTCCAATAAGAGAATCTAACCATCAGCCCCTTGATATTCAATGGGGTATCACCATCACTGATTCCTGGAGATTACCATTTACCAGAAACTGAAGCAGACCAACCATACGCATGCTGTGGCAATTGGAGCAGGTCAGAGTCTCAGACACATGAAAAGCAATTGTCTCCCTCAAAGCCTGTCCTACCATCTACAAGGCACAAGGCAGGAGGATGATGGAATACTCTCCACTGGCCCCTGGATGACCAAGCAGCCTCCGCTCGATTGGCACCACATCCACAAACATCCCACTCCCTCCCGCACCGACGCCTAGTCGCAGCAGTGTGTACCAGCTACAAGATGCCCTGCAGAAATTCACCAAAGATCCTCAGGCAGCACCTTCCAAACCCACGACCACTTCCATCCAGGAGGACGAGGGCAGCAGGTACATGAGGACACTACCCCCTGCAAGATCCCCTCTGAGCCACTCACTATCCTGACTTGGAAATATATTGCCGTTCTTTCAGTGTCTCTGGGTCAAAATCCTGGAATTCCCTCCCTAGTAACATTCGGGGTGTCTCTCTGCGGAGAAACTGCAGCAGTTCAAGAAGGCAGCTCACCTCCACCTTCTCAAGGGGCAGTCAGGGATGTTCACACTTGTGAGTGAATTAAAAATTAGTGACTGGACCCATGCCCTGTGATCCCTGGATAAAATCATGTTATCCATTGTTCCAGTTGCTGCCTCTCTGTAACACAGGGGCCCTGAGCCTGTTTGTAGGGTCCCACTGCTCCCCTGATTGAGACCATATCATATGTTCACTGAAGCAGGTCCACCAGACCCACTAGCACATACACAAGAGGTCAGGCAGCATCAGTGAAGAGGTAATCCTGCTTTCATTGTTTTTATTCGGGCTGGTGGATTAGTTTTGGACAGATTAAAAACTTGCCCAGTGTTTCAGGTCATAACCTGCCCCCTATCTAGCTCTCCCTCCCCTCCTCTTTCCTGTTACCTCCTTCTATCCCTCTCCCGACCCCATCCAGGCTTCCCTTACCTTCTCCCATCCTTTTCCCACTCTCCTTCCCCTTTCGCTGACAGCGCCCTCCCACCCTCCCTTTCGCTCAGTTACCTCTTCCCCAACCCATTCCCCACATGAGGCCCATACAAATCTCCTGAAATTGAGAGCGGGGAGGGGCTATATTTCCGCAATGCATCCATTTAACAGAGCCACCTCCCGAAAAAGTGATGCTCTGTAAGTTATTGACCTCCCAATATTTATAGGTCTGGACATGTGGACTGAGGGAGACATAGACAACAAAGAAAGTTGGAGAGATCTTGCCTTTAAACCCTTTTAAATGAATCCACAGCTCCCCCACACAAAAAGAAACAAACTTTATGACCATGCCCAATCCCAGCAACTTCACCCAGAAATGTAACAGACAATAGGCCAGTGTTTAAAGGGCTGGTTTCCATAGAAAGTCCCAAATGTTGCCAATTTCTGTGCTTTAATCACTGCTTTGTACCTTGCTGAACCAGGTCAAGGTTGCACAGTATCACCTGTTTGGGAAGTCTGTCTGCGGGTCACACCTTACTTTGCCCATGACCATGAAGTTACTGACATTACATCTGCCCTGAAATGGTTTATTTCAGACTGGGAGGAGGCTTCTAATCTTGATGTTCTTTCTGCTTGACTGTGTTTCAGTTCTTTCCAACTCAGAAGTTTGCTTCGGTAATAAACTCGCATTGTGTCGGTGTGTTTACATGGTGAAAAAGCCAATGGGGTCGATTCAGCTCTAATTCAGATCATGGGCATTGGGGTCAGTGCGGTGTGTAACTGAGGGAGTGTTGTACTGTCAGGGACATTGAACTGAATCTCCTTCTGCACTGGCTCTGTGTGAAAGCCAAGAGGCAATCGAATCAATATCTTCAGGATATTAACAGGGAAAGACAAGGTAGGTAAAAATAAACTGTTTCCAAAAGTTCAAGATTCTAGAACCAGGGGCACAGTCTAAGAATTAGCAGCAGGCCTTTCAGGAAAGATGAGTAGAATAGAATAGAATCCCTACAGTATGCAAACAGGCCCTTCAGCCCAACAAGTCCACGCTGAACCTCAGAGCATCCCACCCAGACCCATCCCCCCCTAATCTACACACCCCTGAACAACACGGGGCAATTTAGCATGGCCAATCCACCTAGCCTGCACATCTTTGGACTGTGGGAGGAAACCCTCATGGGGAGAATGTGTAAACTCCACACAGACAGTCGCCCGAGGCTGGAATCGAACCTGGGTCCCTGGGAGGCAGCAGTTAGAAAGCAGTTCTACACACAGACTATTGGGGGTTTGGAACATTTCTTCATCAGATGGTGGTTGATGTAAACTCAGTTGTTAAAATTTAATCTAAGATAGACAAATTTTTATTAAGCAACAGAATCAAAGGATATGGCCCAAGGTAGGCATACAGAGTTTGGTCACAGTTTAACCACGATCTTATTGAATGGTGGAGCAGGCTTGAGGGGCTGAATGGCCTAACCCTGTTCCTATGTTCCTGAGGCAAGCTGCAATGTGCTCACTGTTGTCGTGGCCAATGTTTACCTTTTGATTGACATCGATTTGCTGGTAATTACCACATTGTTTATGTGGGTTTACTGTCTACAAATTGGCTGCAATGGCTGTGCTGTACACCAGGGATTAGATTTCAAAAATACTTCATACAGTAATCTGGGATTTCATGGAATGTCCTACGTGACCATAAGTTCCGTTGCGTCCTTCCTCAGACAGGCAGATGGTGTGACAAATGGATAGGAAACTGGTTGGCAGAGAGGAAGCAAAGAGTAGGAATTAATGGGTCCTTTTCAAATTGGCAGGCAGTAACTAGTGGGGTGCCACAGGGACCAGCGCTGGGACCCCAGCTATTCACAATGCATGTTGATGAATTTGGATAAGGGAATAAAATGTAACATCTCTACATTTGTAGACGATACCACGTTGGGTGGGAGGGTGAGCTGTGACGAGGATGCAGAGATCCTTCAGCATGATCGCGACAAGTTGGGTGAGTGAGCAAATCAATGGCAGATGCAGTATAATTTGGGTAAATGTGAGGTTATTCACTTTGGAAGCAAAACCAAGGCGGCAGATTACTACCTGAATGGCTTGGGGGTAAATTGGGAGAGGGGAGCGTGCAGTGGGACCTGGGTGACCTTGTGCACCAGTTGCTGAAGGTAAGTATGCAGGTGCAGCAGGCGGTAAAGAAGGCAAATGGTATGTTGGCCTTCATTGTGAGAGGTTTCGAGTACAGGAGCAGGGACGTGTTGTTGCAGTTATACAGGGCCTTGGTGAGACCACACCTGGAATATTGTGTGCAGTTTTGGTCTCTTTTTCTGCGGAAAGATGCTCTTGCTCTGGAGGGTGTGCAGCGAAGGTTAACCAGGCTGATTCCGGGGATGGAGGGTCTGATGTATGAGGAGAGATTGACTGGGTTGGGACTGTTTTCACTGGAATTCAGACGAATGAGGGGGATCTCATAGAGACTGAGAACATTCTAACAGGACTGGACAGAGTAGATGCAGGGAGGATGTTCCCAATGGTGGGTGTGGCCAGAACCAGGGGTCACAGTCTGAGGATTCGGGATAGACCATTTAGAACGGAGATGAGGAGACATTTCTTCACCCAAAGAGTGGTGAGCCTGTGGGATTCATTACCACAGGAAGTAGTTGATGCCAAAACATTGAATGTATACAAGAAGTGACTAGATATAGCACTTGGGGTGAGTGGGATCAAAGGTTATGGGGAGAAAGCAGGATTAGGCTGTTGATTTGGATGATCAGCCATGATGGTGAAGGATGGGGGAAATCAGGCTCGAAGGGCTGAATGGCTGATTCTATCCATGTTTTTATGATTCTATGTAACTTCATCATATCATTATTTGCAAATTATAAAGAAGACATTGAGATTGTCATTAAAAAGTTTCCCAATAAGCAACATCACATTTATCTGCCCTCCACAAATAATGAACCGTGAAATCACAGCTCTATCCAGATCACTGTGTTCCCTCCGTTAGGAACAAACTTATTATTAAACTTTGTGCTGTGAACCGGTCTGGGTCAGAAATAGTTGACAATTCTTGAGCAAGTTTTGTGGCAGTTTCTAACACGAGTTGGATCTTTTCCTGAGAGCTATAATTTGATGCAGCAATAGCCTTGTAATCATCGGGAGGATTTCGCTTGTGGCTGCATTTGGCGGCATGGTCAGTAAAATGTGGGAAAATGTGTCTGTTTTGCTAACAATCCAGGTCACAACATTTCAGCATTGTCTTTCTCTGGAGCTGGTGAATACCGTTTTCTCAGGGCATCAGAATACCCCAGTCTGCTGTTGAAAATAAGAACTTACCTTTATACTTGGATGTTCTTGGATGTGGTGCTCAGTAATGAAGGGAAATGAGGCAGCCAATTTGTACAAAGCAAGATCCCATAAGGAGTTCCAATAAATGGAAGGGTGGGGTGGGGTGGCGTGAGATGGTAGCAGATTTAGGTAAAACAATTTAGAGTGTCTGGCTAATGGGTTTGAATTGCACCAGGCCACTGGTTACTAAAACAACATGAGTAATGGTACGGACTACGGCTCTGCCATTATCATAAGAACTGAAGAAAATCAGTTGTCCCTACCCAGTCTGGCCTGTGGGTGGAATTGGGAGGGTCATGTTGTGGCTGTACAGGACATTGGTTAGGCCGCTTCTGGAATACTGCGTTCTGCTCTGGTCCCCCTGCTACAGGAAGGATGTTTTCAAACTTGAAAAGGTTCAGAAAAGATTTACAAGGATGTTGCCAGGATTGGAGTGTTTGAGCTACAGGGAGAGGCTGAATGGATTGGGGCTATTTTCCCTGGAATGTTGGAGGCTGAGGGGTGACCTTATAGGGATTTACAAAATTATGAGAAGCACAGATAGGGTAAATAGTGAATGTCTTTTCCCCAGGGTAGGGGAGTCCAAAACCAGAGGGGCACAGGTTTAAGGTGAGAGGGGAAAGATTTAAAGGGACTGAGGGGCAACTTTTTCACACAGAGGGTGGTGCGAGTATGGAATGAGCTGCCAGAGGAAGTGGTGGGGGCTGGTACAGTTACAGCATTTAAAAGGCATCTGGATGGATACATGGATAGGAAGGGTTCAGAGGGATATGGGCCAACTGCTGGATTGATTTAGGATACGTGGTCGGCATGGACGAGTTGGACCGAAGGGTCTGTTTCCATGCTGCACAGCTCTTTGCGGCTCTAGACGCACAGCAATGTGGTTGGCTCTTAACTGTCCTCTGAAATGGCCTGGACAAGCTTCTCAGTTTGAGGGTAATTAGTCATGGTCAACAACAGCATCCACTTCCCACTGAGCAATAAAATAAATTGGTTAAACCGAAGAAGAGTCAAAATGGGCTTATAACATTAACTCTGTTTTCTTTTTCCACAGATGCTGCCCAGTTTACGGAGTTTCTTCAGCAATTCTGATTTTATTTTGAACAACTTTTCTTCTCATTGTTTACTGGAGGATAGGTTTTGTTTTAACAGACAGCCATGGACCCAGGTAGACATTTGGTTTAACACCTTATCCAATAAAAAAAATGCAGCATCTTTGTCAGTGGAGCGGTCCCTCACGAATGTGCTAAGCTGCCAGTTTAGGGGTGAAAAGCAGGAGGTTGGCACTGAGTCAAAATGCTGAAAGAGCCAGTGCTCTCACTTGGGCCGAATGGCCCCCTCCTGCACTGTAATAACTCCATGATTCTCAATGTAATCGCAAGCCTCTGAAATTGGGCTTTTGACCATTCCCACCCTCTGCCTAGAGGCAAAGGCACTACCCTCTCAGCCACTTTGGAAACACGAAGGCTCTCCCAGTGTCCCAAGACAAAGAAACATACTGTTCAAACAAGGAGCAGGCCATTCAGCCCCTCGAGCCTGCTGTGCCATTCAATATGATCATGGCTGATCTGATTATAACCTCAAGTTCACCTTCCTGCCTACTCCCCAGTAACCTTTCACCCAACTTGCTTAACAAGAATCTTTCTAGCCCTGTCTTCAAAATATTCAAGGATTCTGCTTCCAACCCCCTTTTATTTAGGGACAGAGTTCCACACATTCATGGCCCAGTGAGTGAGAGAAAAAAACTACTCCTCAAATCTGTCTTAGGACAGGAGATCCCTTATAAGAAACAGCAGCCCTCAGTTCTAGATTCTCTTCCCCTCTATGCCATCAAGATCTCTCAGGATCCCTTGGCAGAGAGTTCAAAAACTAGGGCTCATAGATTCAAGCTCAGTGAAGGATTAGAGGGTATTTGAGGAAAAAACCTTTTTCCAGAGGGCAATGGGTGTCTGGAATTTGCTGCCTGAGCTGGTGCAGGAGGCAGAGAACTGATCCCTGTTAGAAAGTACCTGGATCTGTGCCTCAGTGCTGTATGCCACAGGGCTATGGGCCACATGTAGTGAAGGTGAGATTAGAAAGGGCTTCTGGGTGTCTCTGGGTCAGCATGGACAAGATGGACTGAATGGACTTCTTCTGTTGCTGTATGATTTCTAAGGTTTTGCAATTTCTCCTTCATTTAGTACAGAAACAGAATATTGTATAATTTCTGGGATCTTTCTGTGCACAGATAGTCACATTTGCTAGCACGAGGAGCAGTTCCAACTCTCAAGAATTAATTTGTCAGTTATGAGAGAACATGTACTGGCTCCAGGGGTGTGCTGAGTGGCTACATCAGTGCAAACTTTGCACCACAACATGGACAGACAGGGAGTAAACAGTATGATGTAATAATCTCAAAGTGGTGGATCACAGATTGAGATCACATCAGGGAGCTGCCTGATCCCATTTCCTGTCCTGTTAATGAGTGGGAGACCCCATGAGTGATACGACCCAAACTAAGTGGATCTGACAGACATTCCCATCTCAATGCAATGCTTATTTATACGGTGCCTTTAACATAGAACATAGAAAAGTACAGCACAGTACAGGCCCTTCGGCCCACGATGTTGTGCCGTGGAATATTCCTAATCCAAAAATAAAATAACCTAACCTACATTCCCCTCAATTCACTGCTGTCCATGTGCATGTCCAACAGTCGCTTAAATGTCACTAATGACTCCACTTCCACGACTACCACTGGCAAAATATTCCATGCGCTCACAACTCTCTGGGTGAAGAACCTCCCACTGACCTCTCCTCTATACCTTCCTCCTAACACCTTAAAACTATGACCCCTCGTGGCAGTCAATCCTGCCCTGGGGAAAAGTCTCTGGCTATCGACTCTGTCCATGCCTCTCATTACCTTGTACACCTCGATCAGGTCACCTCTCTTCCTCCTTCTCTCCAGGGAGAAAAGTCCGAGCTCAGTCAACCTCTCCTCGTAAGACAAGCCCTCCAGTCCAGGCAGCATCCTGGTAAACCTCCTTTGCACCCTCTCCAAAGCGTCCACATCTTTCCTATAATAGGGTGACCAGAACTGGACACAATATTCCAAGTGCGGTCTCACCAGGGTTTTGTAGAGCTGCAGCTTAACCTCACGGCTCTTAAACTCGATCCCCCTGTTAATGAAAGCCAAAACACCATATGCTTTCTTAACAACCTTATCCACTTGGGTAGCAACTTTGAGGGAGCTATGCACTTGAGCACCAAGATCCCGCTGTTCCTCCACAATGCCGAGAATCCTGCCTTTAATCCTATATTCAGCATTTAAATTCGACCTTCCAAAACACATCACTTCACATTTATCCAGGTTGAACTCCATCTGCCATTTTTCAGCCCAGCTCTGCATTCTGTCAATGTCTCGCTGAAGTCTGCAATAGCCCTCAATACTATCAACAGCACCTCCAACCTTTGTGTCATCAGCAAACATATTAACCCACCTCTCAACCTCCTCATCCAAGTCATTTATAAAAACTACAAAGAGCAGAGGCCCAAGAACAGAGCCCTGTGGGGCACCACTCAGCACTGATCTCCAGGCAGAATACATACCATCTACAACCTCTCTCTGCCTCCTGTCAGCCAACCAATTCTGAAAAAGAGGTTCAACAGCACTTACAGTGAGATTTTAGGACGGTCCTCAGGCAGCACCTTCCAAACCCACGACCACTTCCATCCAGAAGGACAAGGGGCAGCCGATACATGGGAACACCATCCCCTGCAAGTTCCCCTCCGAGCCACTCACCATCCTGACTTGGAAATATATCGCCGTTCCTTCATTGTCGTTTGATCAAAATCCTGGAATTTTCTGCCTCATAGCACTGTGAGTCAACCAGCAGCAGGAGGACTGCAGTAGTTCAAGGAGGCAGCTCACCCCCGCCTTCTCAAGGGGCAACTAGGGACGGGCAATGAATACTGGGCCCAGCCAGTGATGCCCACGTCCTATGAATGAATAAAAAATGGTGACTGTAAGCTTAGTCTAAGACATACATGTTCAAGGGCATGTTAAGAACATATCAACCAGGATCAGGAATAGGCCATTTGGCCCGTCGAGCCTGCTCTGCCATTCAATAAGATCATGGCTGATCTTCTCGTGGACTCAGCTCCACTTACCAGCCCACTCAGTACAACCTTAATCCCTTCACTGTTCAAAAATCTATCTTTGCCTTAAAAGCATTCAACGAGGTAGCTTCAGCTTCACTGGGCAGGGAATTTCACAGATTCACAGCCCTTTGGGTGAAGAAGTTCCTCCTGAGCACAGTCCCAAATCTGCTCCCCCTTATTTTGAGGCTATGCCCCCTGGTTCTAGTTTCACCCTCCAGCAGAAACAGCACCCCTGCTCCTGTCTCTCCATCATTTTATATGTTTCTATAAGATCCCCCCTCATTGCATTTTCTGCATAGCCATTCACAACCTCATTCATTTCAAAGGCAGTGAGGAATTCAGCAAATTTAATCTCAGCAAGGAATTGCAGACAGGCTTACAGCTCCCTGGGTTAGGCAGGGAAAGTTAATCAGTCAATATATTCCATTTGGAATGTGAACAGTGTTTTTTGGGATTCTCATCACTGACATAAATACGCCATCACAGATTAGCATATTGCTCCTGATTACATCAATTCAAGAGGACATCATGGAAACCCACAAACAAAGCTAGCAGAAAGAGAGCAGACAGTTTCAGGCATGTGTGGAACAGTCTGAGTGGGAGATGCGTCAACAGGTGGGGTTGCTGGGTAAATGGGACTGTATTGGAGAGGCTAAAGTGGAAACAGATTTTTGGGCCTAGCCAAAAATGTATTTGCAAGTGACCTGACTCCATCTATCATCTGCGTTTTTCTTATGGGAAGCTGATGCCCCTCGTAGTCAACCTGCAGGCAACAAATCACCACTGAAACCCGCAGATCGTGCGGAAATTATTGGATGGATGCAACCAGGCAAGATTTAATAACGTCTGCAGCGGGAAGGTTGTAAATAATATTTTTAAATTAATTTATTCTTTCATTGCCTGCCGTTACGTCCCCGATGAAGGTGGTGGTGAGCTGCCGAAGGTCTTGGGCTGTCAGAACATGCCCAGCTTCCTTAAAAGGGAGTTTGACCCAGCGACACTGTGGGAACAGCAGCACATCCCCAACTCAAGGTGCTGAATGGTTTGCAGTGCGAACTTGGGAGTAGTAGTTTTCCCATTGTATCTGCCGTCCACGTTTTTCTGGAGGTCACAGGTTTAGAAGGTGCTGCCTGAGGATCTTTGGTGACTCTCTGCAGTGTGTCTTGTAGCTGGTACACACTGCTGCGACTGAGCGTCGGTGGGGGGAGGGAGTGGGATGTTTGTGGATGTGGTGCCAATCAAGCGGGGGCTGCTTTGTCCTGGATGGTGTCGAGCTTCTTGAGTGTTGTTGGAGCTGCCCCCATCCAGGGCAAGTGGGGAGTATTCCATCCCACTCCTGACTTGTGCCTTGTAGATGGTGGGACAGGCTTTGGGGGAGTCAGGACGAGAGTTACTCGCTGCAGTATTCCCAGCCTTTGACCTGACCTCCACCGTCTATACTGTCACAAATTAATGATGGGGCTGAAGAGTGTGAAATGACAATCGGGACAGGATAGGGTTTACTCGATTGAGGAATCAACAGTCCTGACCTCCTATTTCAAAGCTAAAGGCCAAGAATTGGAAAGTGATGTTCAGCTGGCTAGCTAATGGGAGGGGTGCTGGCCGAGTGGTATTATTGCTGAACTGTTAATCCAGAGACCCAGATAACGTTCTGAGGACCCAGGTTTGAATCCCACCAGAGCAGATGGTGAGTTTGAATTCACTAAATATCTGGAATTAAGAATCTAGTGATGACTGTGAATCCATTGTCAATTTTTGCGGAAAAGACCCATCTGGTTCACTAATGCTCTTTAGGGAAGGAAACTGCCATCCTTACCTGTTCTGGCCTACATGTGACTCCAGACCCACTTAACTACCTGATGGGCCATAAATGCTGACTAGCCAGCAACGCTGTCATTCCATGAATAAATAAAGGCTGAATAGCCTCTTTCCGTGCTGTAAATTTTCATAAGATACGACAGGAGTGGATTAAGGTTCAGTAAATCAGGCCAGGAGTAGGTTCAAAGCTCCAGCACCTCCATTAGTTATATGCTCAGTGTTGCACAATACAGGTACCGCGAGTTCATTTAAGGTGTTGGGTGTTTAGAAGGAGACGGAGTGAATGTGAGATTCCAGTCAGACAGAGTCAGGAAGATGCCCACTGTGCTTCCAAGGCTACCCTGGATGTTCCAGGTCACAGAAGATGCACTAAACCAGATGACTTCACCCTTTCTCCCAGCCTGTCTACCTCTCGCATCAGAGCTGTGAGAGTCAGAGGTGTCAACCCACCTCGAGGGAGGCTTTAATTGTCAGTGAAGAGGTCACCGCGCTCTGCAATTCTGTCAAATGCATCCGCTGGAACGGTTCCAAACCAGAGCTGGCTCTACCCGAGAGCTTATTACCCAGCCTCCCTCCTGTCAGGGGCTCAGTATCTCAGCGCCCCCATCCCCGCCCCATGCTTAATTTCTCACAGTGCTTGTTGTTCAGCAGGATGAGTGAAGGACATGCCTGCAAACCGCAAATCCCAAATCCCAGCTCTCTGGGGCCAAGCCTTTCACAGTCAGGGTACAGCCCTCATCTGGTTCAGGAGACCTTAGAGTAGAAGTAGGCCATTCAGCTCATCAGGTCTGCTAGAATCATAGAATTGCAAGAGTGTGGAAGCAGGCTTTTTGGCCCATCGAGAATCCTCCCCCCCACAAAAAAGAGCATCCCACCCACCCTTTCTGCACAGCCAATCCACCTAGCCTGCACATCTTCAGACTGTGGTAGGAAACCTGAGCACCCGGAGAAAATCCACACAGACACGGGGAGAATGTGCAAACTCCGCTCAGACAGTCGCCCGAGGGTGGAATCGAACCCTTATCATAAGTATAAATAAATATTTACAATTACAATTGCAGAATGAATTACATGCAATAGTTCAGAGGCCCGTGCACACTCATTCCCAAGTGGAAGTGGCAGCAGTGATCCTAGTTTCTGTGTTTGAGTCCCACTCCAGAGTTTTGAGTGAAATGTCCAAGCAGATACTCCTGTTGCAGAGAGCAATCAATTCCTGATCAGTCCAGAAATCAAGGATTATGGGGAGAAAGCAAAAAAAAGTGGACATGGGGAACGTTGGGACAGTCATGATCCTATTAAATAGCAGAGCAGACTCAAGGGGCTGCATCGTCTAATACCATTCCTATTTCTGATGGATATATGCTCTCAGTACTGAGGGTAATATACACTGGCAGAGATGTTGCCTTTTCTTTGAATGAGATATTAAACTGTTTGGCCTTTCATGTAGATGCAAGTAATCTCATGTCATTAATTTTGAAAGGTAAGGGGATTATCGCTAGGGTCCCAGCCAATATTTTATCTCTCAAAACAGTATCACAAAAGTGTTTCGTGATTAAATTACTTTCCTGTCTATGGAAGCTCACTGAGTTGTGGCTGTTTTCCTTATATTGCAACACTGACTACACTTGAAAAGCTGTAATGTGCTTCTGAGCAACCAACAGTTGTTAAAGGTGCTATAGCAATGCAAGTCTCTCTCTCTCTCTCTCTCTCTCTCCCCCCTCCAAAAGCAGGCTTCCTATGACTTTAGCACCAGCAAAAGTTGTGTTTCATTTACAGTGACTGGAGATTGAGAATGTGTATAGTTTAGGTGGTCTGGGCCTTTAAGATTGCAAAGCATCTTTTTAAAGTAATATTCTTCAATTGAAAGCTCATTGAAGATTATAGGCTCAGAGGGGTTTCATAATAGGCAGAGTAATTGCAATTTTTTTGGCTTAAATTTAAAAGAAAACAGTTTGCAGTCCTACAGCATGGAAAAAAACCCTTCAATCCAACCAGTCTATGCCAACCATTTTCCAAACTAAACTCATCCCTCCTGCCTGCACTTGGCCTATATCCCTCCAAACCTTCCTTATTCGTGAACTTATCCAAACACCCTTTAAAAGGTGTAATTTACCTGCATTGCCTCTTCAGCCCTCCAATCTGAATACTGGAGCAACATGGTCACATCCTAGATGTAGCATTTGTAATTGGACCTGTGACATTCAGCATTAGATATGGTTCTACTACTGATTAGCATTTAATAAATAATCCTAACTATGCCATGAATTACATTAGAATCCAACATAAAATTATCAGTAAGAATTGCAGTGGGATTCATTTGGGTTAGAGAATAGAATATAGAATATCCTTTCAAGTTATCCGCACATTGCACCTTTGTAACTGAATAAATGCTGTATTAACCCCTACTGCTTTCCCATGACAACACCCTGACCAACCAGAGGTAACCTTCCTGGTTTAAATTTGCCAGTTAATGAAGACCATTAATGGTGCCAACCAATCAGCAGCAACAAAATAGAGATTGCTGCTGAAGCTCAGCAGGTCTGGCAGGATCTGTGGAGAAAGCAGGGTTAATGTTTCAGGTTGAGTGACCCTTCCTCAGAACTGATGGTAGCTTGGAAACTGTCAGTTTATATGCAGAAGACAGGGTGGGGGGAGGGGTTATGGAGTTATTGATAGGTGGGATAGGCCCCAAAGAAAGGAGGGTGAATAGCTGTTCATGGGGACTGTTAGTGACTAACAATAGGCTGTGTGTGATACCAGACCATGTGATAACATGATCAGTAATTGCTGGAAAAGCTCAACAGGTCAGGCAGCGTCAGCGGAGATAAATCAGGGTTAATGTTTCGGGTCGAGTGACCCTTCCTTGAGTTCTGAGGAAGTGTCGCCAAAGTCAAGACATTAACTCTGATTTTCTCTTCACAGAAGCTGCCAGACCTGCTGAGCTTTTCCGGCAATTTCTGTTTTTGTTTCAGATTTACGGCACATCTGTAGCTCTTTAGGTTTCTGTGTGATAACAAGGCCTGGGGTAAGGACGTGGGAGAACTCAAGTCCTAAAGTTATTGAACTCGATATTGAGTCCAGAAGGCTGTGGAATCCCCAAATGGAATCAGCACCCTCTTCTCATGTTGTATAAATTATTGTTCCCACCTGAGTTTTGTTTTCTTGCCTAAGTGTCCTGAACAAAAAAAAACTTCCAACTTAAGTTGCTTTTTTTAAACTTTTAACAATGCTTAGTACCACCAAACAATGTTATAATGAGTAAAAGGCTCTGAAAGGCAAGAGGCTGTTGTGAAGAAAATCAAGGTATTAACTTGTTTAAAATAATTTGGAAGAAAGTGTTTGCTGTGAACAGTGGTCACCAGGGAGTCTGATCAGTTGAGGATCGGATGTATCTGGAATCTCTCAGTGTACTTTCCAAGGTCAGAGCTCTGCCAACAGTGACATTTTATGAGGGAAACAGGGAGACAGATTAGAAATGCATTGACACATGGGCTGATGTGTTTATACAATGGGCCCTGTTTTTTTAACAGCAAAAATCACCAGCCTCACTAAAAATAAACGAGGAACAACTGGTCTGTCAGCATTTTCTGAATTGCGTTCCTCACTGCCAGTGACTGCCGCAGGTGTTAAGTTCATTTATATTTCTTTCCTCCCTGTCCACATCCCTCACATCACCCCTGCTCCCCACCGCCCACCGTCCACTCCTTCAGGCTGTTCAACTCCTTAAGCCTCCATTTTCCCCCAGAGACATGGTGCCAGTTCATTGCGCCTTTGATGTTGGAGGAAGGAAGATGCAAACTGCCAGTGGGTGGCTCAGTTAGCAAAGGCAGCCAGAGTTTGATGGGAGCAGGCTTGCACAGTGTCACTGATTTTTAGGCTAAAGAGGATAGCTTGCTGCACTGCTGCCTCTCATCGAGATTAGGCAGATGTTATGTACATGATGCTCTTAGCAGTGGGGGAGGCTCTTGTGGTAGCATCCCTACCTCTGAGGCAGAGCACCCAAGTTTCGAGTCCCACTTACTGCAGAGGAGAGTTGTAACATCTCTGTACAAATCACTTAGAAAATACCTCCGCAGCAATGGGCCATAGCAAGTCACTGAGGAGAGGCACGTCACCCGTTTTAGCTCATGCATGCAGAAATCCCCAAGGATGCTCAGTCGTGATTCAACAACAACTTGCATTTAAATTCCACCAAAGTTTGCCAAACAGGAAGAGAGAGGAGGAGGAAGTTCCAGCAGGCCATTCCAGAACTCTGTTGGGGTTGGGGGTGTGGTTTGCAATTTTGGGTGATGGAGACAGAGACTGGCAAAGTGGTGATGTCACTGGATTAGGAATCCTGACACTCAGACTAATCCTGGGAACGTGGATCCAAATCCCACCACAAGAGCCAGAGCATTTTTAAATTCAAATACATCTGTATTTAAAAGCAAGTTATCATGAAACGATCATCATTTGTTGTAAAAACCCATTAGGTTTACTCATATCCCTTAGGGAAGGAAATCCGCCATCTTTACACGGTCTGGCCTATATGTGACCTCAGACACACAGCAAAGTGGTTGACTCTTAATGTCGGGGCTGCCCAGCAATGCCTGCACCCTGTGCATAAAGTGAGTTAGTGCTGAAAGATTAAAATTACAAAATAACTGGCAAAAGATCCTGGGGAAGAGTGTGAGGAGTAAATATTTCACACAGAAGGCCAGTACACAATATGTGAAAGGATGGCACAGCTAGGCTCCATAGGATGTCGTAAAAACTAATCACATATGTTCTCGGAGGATTTGGGGGAAGGAGTAGGGGTTTGGTATTAAATGGGGCAGCTCTAATGTCAGTAAGGGGTCACAATTTCAGGATTGTCAGCACAAGAGTTACGAGTGAGATGAGGAAGGGCCCCGACCCGAAACGTCAGCTTTCCTGCTCCTCTGATGCTGCCTGGCCTGCTGTGTTCATCCAGCTCCACACTGTGATCACTGACTCCAGCATCAGCAGTTCTTGCTGTCTCTGAGTGAGAAGAGGAGAAACTTCTTTACTCAGAGTTATTTTGGATTTAGAATGTGTTGCCTGGGAGAGTGGTGGAGGCCATTTCCATAGAAGACTTCAAAAGAGAGTTGGATATATACTTGAAAAGGTTGAAGTTAGAGGGCTGCAGGGATAGGCTGGAGAGTGGAACTAGCTGGGGAGCTCTTTCAGGGGGCAGTACAGACACAATGGGTTGAATGGCCTTCTTCTGTGCTGTTAAAATTCTACAATTCACTTTGAAAGACCCAACACAGGCACAATGGTTGAATGTGAGATAACAAGGTGTAGAGCTGGATGAACACCGCAGGCCAAGCAGCTTCAGAGGAGCAGGAAAACTGATGTTTCAAGCCTAGACCCTTTATCCACAGGGGTTGAATGGTCTCTTTTGCTGGATGATTCTCTGATTATCGAGTCTTGTTTTAGAGCCAAATTTCTTATTTCTCTCTTTCTAAAGTGGTGTTATCTGACTTTGTGGTTCTTTGAAATAGCTCAGAAAGTCTCAATGACAAGATGTAGATATGATGCACAGACATGACGGCTTCAGGAAGCCAGGAGATGAGCAGATAATGGAAGTGGGGAGGGTAAGTGCTGGGTTTGAGAGGAGGAGGATATTTGCTTTGGGTTGGGTTTTCAGTCCTGAGGATGCATTTGGCAGTCTGGGCAAGTAAACACTTCCCAGTTTGGCTTGTGTCAGACTGGACCAGTTGGCTGGAGAGAGAGCACTCAAACTTCACCTCTGACAGAGACAAACTGTCCAATCATTTGACCTTGCCAAATATCCTGAAATACTCAAAGTTACACCAACACCGACATCCCCGAGCCGGCCAATGTCCCTAGCATCGAGGCACTGACTGCCCTTAATTGGCTGTGGGAGGGCCAGGCATATCATTCACACAAGAGCCCTCAATCAGGTTCTCTACTCCCCAGCTTCAAAACTCCAGGTGGAGGGAGGAAATGCTTCAGTGATACCCTCAAGGCCATGCTGGCAAAGTGACGCATTCCCACAGATGCTGGGATTCACTGGCCCAAGACCCTCCAAAGTGGAGGAGGAGCATCTGGGAAAGCATTGAGCACCTTGAGACTTGCCTTTGGGGAAAAAATGGAATCCAGATGAAAATAGTGAGAGGAATGTGCTTCCCCACCCACCCCCACCCCGTGACCACCTCCTGCCCCAAGCGTAATGGAGCCTGCGACAGCTGCATCAGTCTGTACACCTATGGCCTCTCCCTGAGAGTGGAAAAGAGTCATCCTCTTCTGTGAGGGACCTACAACGATGAGAACTGAACAAAACACATGCTGCAACTGAATCCCGCCAGGACACCAGACAAGACGCTGCACATTTCTTTGCTCGAACTTTTATTGGAAAATTATTTTACAAAAATTAATCTTCCAAAACAAACAATGTTTTTTTAAAAAAAAAGGAGAAATCTAACCAGCATATTCTACAAAATGAAATGATCTATGTACAAAACATCACTGTACAAGGGGTCTGGGACACTGCTTCCACCTGCGCGCCCCCCCCCCCCCCCACCCCCCCCCCCAACACACAGCAGACTGTTGTCACTCAGGACGGGTCCCATCAGCTTCTCAAGACCACAGGACACCTTGGCATGCTGGGAACTTGTATTCTTGACCCCGGCAGAAATTCATGTCGAATGAAGTGGCAAAGCCCCCATTGAAACTTGTTGGGAAAAGGGAGTTGGGTGGTGGAAGAGAAGGGGGTGTAATAGGCACCAGGCTCTCTTATCGCCGCTTCTGCATGCCACCCACCCAGAACAAAAGTGGCCCACCGATCACCCAACCCCACGTATCCCGAAGCATCTGCATTGAGAGTCTTCAAGTCAGAAGCAGGTGACGTCGCCCATCTCCCCACGTGGCTCAGCAGTCGGGGAAAATGCACCTTCTCGCTTTCGTGTAGCAAGGGAACAGAAAGATCCCAGGTTCGAAGCCCGGGGTCCACCCGCATCTGTTGGCTCAGTCAGAGTGGACCTGGGGTGCAGTGTTTCTTTGGGGAGGTGGGGAACGGCTTCAGTGTCCCCTCTCAAGTCCAGGAATGTGAGGGGTTGATGGCGGAAGTGGGGTGGTTACGCTGGGTAAGAATACCAGTCCTGGTTCTCCACTCTCTACAGCCAGCCTTAGGCACATTGTGGTCAGATTACTCATTACCCAGGTGCGCAGACTGACCACTCACTGTCCAACAATGCAGGACTTCAGCATTTGTACAATGCAGGGAGGTTGGAAAGTGTAGCAGGCTGTTTGATGGGCGGCAGGATCAGTCTCTCACAAAACGAGATTGAACTTCCCAGCACTATTCACTCCTTTAGAAGGCAGCATCCCTTAAAAAGGGCAGATTTCTTGGAACACACGTCTTTTTTACCCAGCCCCATCACTGCTACTGGCCCAGATTGAACACAAGTGTTCCTCAAACAGTTTTGTTTCATTCATCTAAAACTTCATTTGGTCTTTCGAACTAACCAAGGACTCAAACTGAAACAAAAAAATTCACACAGTAATAAATAGTTTCGAAGCCCGTTTGATGTAAAGTAATCACGAAACACTCAGCTTTCCCATACAGGGTGCACCAAAAGAGACATGAGAAATACAAGGAACCAACTGCACCAGAATTCATCCCTGAGGTGACTTTGAGTGATTGGTTATACAGCTCATCGATCCAGCTGTTGCACAGCTATTGCTACATGTTGAAGAAAACTTCTCCTTTCCCTAGAAAGTGCCTGATTTTTCGCAACTGCCCCAATTTTAAGGAATCGATTTTACAAAGACACACTGCATGTGGTGGGGGAAGGGGCCACAGGCTTTGACATGCAGCTGAGATATCCTGAGAGCTACAAAAAATACAGCGTCTGAAATTCCACAGACAGTGTCTATTTTCATTAGGCTCAAACCTACCCACTGCCCCAACCCCAAACAAGCACCTTCAAACTACAGCGAGCCTGACTTTCCTTTCTATCAGACCGTCCCCCAATTTGGACTTTTACCAGATCTTCGGGTTGCATGTTTAGTTCTGGAGAGGGAGGTTTGGTCACAGAAACTGACAGGATGAGTCGGTTGGTTACAGAACGCATCTCTCTCAGGAGCTCACACAAGGGGAAATTGTCAATCCCAAGGGAGATAGAATGCACCCATTAGAAAATGCTGGAAAAATCATCAACCAATCTCTGATGGATTCCCCTGAGATAATATCCACCACAAGGAGAGCTACAAACAAGTCTGGGTCTATAAATGCAAACTGGAGAAGTGGTTAAACTCTCTCCACATCGTACAGTACTTCAAAATCTAAGTGCAAAGCTGATGTTGCATTATAACCTCAGCAATGGAGGGAGATTCTCATCCAGTTTTAACCCCGAGCTCCAGGCAGTGCTAGGACCATCCAATGCCCTTTTCAACCGCAACCCTCCCTGTGTCTCTACCTGACATCCAACTCCTCACCTCAGGTTCACACAGAACCCGATCCTCCTGAAACTAAAGGCAGCGGTGAAGGTGTACCCTGCTTTTGGTCCGAGATCAGGAGGCTCTGCTCTGCGGGGCTTCCGGGGAGCTTGAGGTTATTTCGGATTAAGGAAAAGCACAGGAACAGCTTTTTGCTACAGACCCTTACGGAAAAGGGAGGTTTACAGTAACCATCAATCGCTCCAACAAGAATATCTACATCTTGGCCCTGAAAAGTCGTCGTTCTTTTTATCTCTCTTTCTCTCTCTTCTTTCATCTCGTCCGTCCAGCGGAGTCAAAAAAGTTTCAGAGGGGGCCTTCCGAATTCTTTTTCCGATGGTCCCCTCACGGATTGGCCGAGTGGCCCTTCCCAAGCTCCTGAGAGTTCATCTCCACCGAGGCATGCGGAAGATGGCCATGGTGTGCATGAGGAAGTTGACAAAGGTCCAGTACCAGACTGGCCAAGGCCTTCGGTCCCACTCCTCAACCTGTAACATCAAGGAGGACAGTGAGGTCGTTATTTCTTTTGGCCAATCAAGAAAGTGAATTTCCAATTGCTAATACAAAACTTAGAGATGCAGTAAACAGGAGCAGGTGTAGGCCATTCGGCCCTTCGTGCCTGCTGTACCATTCATTACGATCATGGCTGAGCATCCAACTCAGTCCCCAGGTCCCATTTCCTGTCCCTACCCTGGGATTACCCTTCATTCTCCTCATCTCCAGTCAGTACGATCCTAACTGATCCAGTCTTTCTTCATATGTGAGTCCTGCAAGCCCAGTGTGGTAATCTATATACATTATGACAATCTTACTGTTTCCAATACTTGCGTCCTGCTGTCAAAACTGTGTGTCACATTTTTATCTCTCAGAATTTACCATCATTAATTTCTCCTATTGATAAATTCCTATTCAGTTTGCTATGTCAACAGCCGTGGCGTTCCTGCCATCTCTAGGCACTAGATGTCTCTGTGGAGCTCACATGAGGCCCCATTTCAATTTCCTTTTTGTTTTGTTTATGCATCAACTGTTCAAGGAAAAGGTTACAAGTTATTACCAAAACAGTCAAATGTTATTAAAATACTCAAGGGAACTTGGATGAACTTACATTTGGGACATGTTCAGACAAATATTAGATTTCCACCAGAGTAAACACTGAATGTAAGAGAGTTGTTGGATTTTTTTTGCTCCCTCGCACACTGTTAACTCAGTATCAAAACCGCTGCCCATCCTGTGGGTGAGTTTTATTCATTGCCATGTTCAGAGTGAGCAGATTCACTGAACATTCTCTGCGGGAGACTCCTGGTCACTCTTTGTTAAACTTTGCTGGTTCCTGGACTAGCAACGTCTCTATTTTAAAATTCTCATGCTATTTTCAAACCCCTCTTGCCCATCCCTATCTGTACAAACCCGTGCAGCCTTAAAACCCTCGGAGTCTCACCCCCTTCCTACCTCTTGTGCATCCCCTGGTTTTAATCACTCCACCACTGGCAGCCCTGCCTTCAGCTGCCTGGGCTCCGAGCTCTGGAATTCCCTTCCTAACCCTCTCTGTCCCTCTCCCTTCTCCTTTAATACCATCTTGAGCCCTTAATCCAATCCCCTGTTCAGGGCAAACTTGGTCTGATAACTTGCCCACCTTATGAGGTTAAAGGTGTTATTCAAATGCAACATGTTGTTGAATCACTGCACTTCTGTGCAGTGTGAACACTAGACATTGTCCAGCTGGGTATTTAGAGGGCAAAATATCAATTCAGATTTTGGTGGGGACAGCTGGTTTCCCCATCTCCCCTCTCCCAAAAGCACACATGATCCCATTACCTGCCTCAGTCTCCTGTTCCCTGGCAACACAGTGTCTCAGTGGTTAGCACTGCTGACTCTCAACTCCAGGGACCCATGTTTGACTGTCTGTGTGGAGTTTGCACATTCTCCCCGTGTCTGCGTGGGCTCCTGTCCAGAGTCCAAAGGTGTGCAGGTCAGGGTGGACTGGCCGTGCTAAATTGCCCCATAGTGTTTGGGGACGCGCAGGCTGGGTGGGTTAGCCGTGGGAAATGGAGGGTCACAGCATTTCTGGGTCTGGGTGGGATGCTCTTCAGAGCGTTGCTGTAGATTCAATGGGCCAAATGGCCTCCTTTTCCACGCTGTAACATAAAAAAATAGCAGCAGGAGGAGGCCATTTGGCTCATTGAGCCTGCTCTGTCATTCTACAAGATCACGGCTGTTCTTTCTCATGGACTCAGCTCCACTTACCCACCCTCTCACCATAATCTTAATCCCTACACTGTCCGAAAATCTATGCTTGCCTTAAAAAACATTAATTGAGAAAGCCTCAACTGCTTCACTGGGAAGGGAATCCCACAGATTCACAACCCTTTGGGTGAAGAAGTTCCTCCTCAGCTCAGTCCTGAATCTGCTTCCCCTTATTTTGAGGCTGTGCCCCTTAGTTCCAGTTGAAACAAACCCCCCCGCCCCCGCTTCTATCTTATCTATTTCCTTCACAATTTTATATGTTTCTATAAGACCCAACCCGCCACTGATCAAAATTCCAGTGAGTACAGTCCCACTCGCCCTTCATAAGCTAACCCTGTCAACTCTGGAATCAACCAAGTGAACCTCCTCGGCACCCCTTCCAGTGGCAGGAGACCAAAACTGTGGGGATTCTATGATTCCCAGTAAATTAAAACTTGCTAGAGAAAGCAGTCCTTTTGAGTATCTGTTATCGTTTGACACAGCAAGAGGGGACTGTACATCGAAGCGTGTTTAATTTGAGCAGGAGGCTTGCAGAGGGGGCAGGGACCTAGACTCCTCGACCACAAGGAACCAGCAGCCTGCTTCTTTGTGATGACAATCAATTTGTTTATGAGCGAAAGGTTGGGCTGGTTTGGGATTATGCCTAGAGGCAAGCAAGTGGAGAGGGAGTCACGAGACAGTCAGGCAGCTGCCCAGTGAGTCAGCAACTAAAAATAAACCCAGCATATATAGAGAGTTAAACAGGACGAGAGCAGCAAAGCTCATAAAACTACCTCGCACAGAGCACATAGTGACTCAGAGGGCTCACCATTCCCACACTAACAGAAGCGTACATTTCTGTAACGCCTTTAGCAGCCAATTGCCCCAACGTGTTTTCACAGAAGTGTTAAAGCAGAAATTAAGACGTGGGGAGGCACTAGCGTTCGAAAGCTTGGTCAAAGAGCCGGGTTTTCGGCGGCATCTTTATGGATTTATTCCTGGAGCTGATGGGGTGGTTGTGTAACACTATTTCACAGACAGTCGAGAGGGAAGAATACCCAAACCCCTCAGCATCCTGGCCAATCCCTAAACTGGCATCTCCAGAACAAATTAGCGCGTGGGATCTTGCTGTGTGCAAATTGGCTACCACCTTTCCCATGTGACAACATGTCAGAGGGGGGAGGCAATGGCCTAGTGGTATAATGGCTGGACTGTTAACCCAGAGACCCAGCTAATGTTCTGCAGACCTGGGTTCAAATCCTGCCACGGCAGATGGGGGAATTTGAATTCAATAAATAACTGGAATTAAGAATCTAATGGTGACCAGGAATCTATTGCTGGGGGGAAAAACCCATATGATTTGCTAATGTGAAACTACCATCCTTATCTGGTCTGGCCTACATGTGACTCCAGACCCACAGCCATGTGGTTGACGCTCAACTGCCCTCTGGGCAATTAGGGATGGGCAATAAATGCTGCCCAAGCCAGTGACGCTCTCATCCCATGAAGAAATAAAGGAAAATAAAGAGAGAAGCACCTCAGGGGGCTGTGAAGCCCTTTGGGGCATCCTGAGGCAGTGAAAGGCGACAGAGAAATGCAACACCCCACTTCCTGGTATTCCGCAGTTTTGCTTGGCAGGGGGAATGCTATCTCACAGTAAAGCCACAATGCAGCTACGTTTACAGCTCACTTATCAAAATACCCCGGCCTTAGCAGATTTTCTTGGTGCAGGGCCTGAGCCACAGTCAGCATTCATTCAGCCAGAGTTTGGATTTTTAATCTAGTAGTTGATGTCAGAGACCTGGTCTGGGGGGAATTCTATGAGGAACCAGAATTTTTGCACAGGCCCAGTATGTCAGAGATGCACAAATATTTGGAAGCACATCAAATGATGCCATTTCTTTGCAGTTTCATTCCACCAATTGCAATGAGTTGAGAAGTTTTACCAATCCGCATGTTCCGTTCTACCCTTCCCGGACGGGATTGCTTCAGGAGTGAAGGATTTGGGTGTGTAATCCAGCGTTGTGTTGTGGGGGCTTGGGGGATTAATTAGCAAGTGTGCTCATTAAATAACAATAAGAAGAAAAGTAAGGTGTGGACCATTCAGGGAGGTCATGTTGGAACTGTACAGGACTACAGCTGGAGTACTGTGTGCAGTCCTGGTCCTCGCGCTGTAGGAAGGATGTGATCGCACTGGTGGGAGTGCAGAGGAGATTCGCCATGATATTGCCCGGGGCTGGAGCATTTCAGCGATGGAGAGAGACTGGATAAGCTCGGGTTGTTTTCGCTGGAGCAGAGAAAACCGAATGAAGTGTATAAGATGATGAGGGGCACAGTCAGAGTAGCTAGGAAGCAGCTTAATCAAAGGGTCGATATCCATTTTAAAGTGAGAGGGAATTTGAGGAAACTCTTTCTGACCCAGAGGGTCTGGAATGCTCTGCCTGGGAAAGAAGCCGAGGAGGGGGACCTCACAACTTCTAAAAAGTAGTTGGGATGAGCACTCAAAATATCATAACATTGAAGTTATAGGCCCTGGGGCACTGGTGTAGATTTGGGGTTAAAGCTGTGTGATCAGCCTTGATCATACTGAAGGGAGAAGCAGACCTGATGGGCTGAAGGGCCTCTTCTGTATTGGGTGATTCTTTCAGCCGATCGAGCCTACTCAACACAATCAAGGCTGAGGCTACAGCTTCACTCCATTCCGCATCTGCCTCAGTTCCTCAGAAGACCAATGTCTCAAGCCCATTCTTAAATACAATCAACATAAAAAGTGCCAGAAATCACAGCGGATTAGGCAGCATCCATGGAGAGAGACTCTTAGAGTCACCTCGACTCAAAAGGTTAGCTTGCTCTCTCTCCATGGATGTGGCCTGTTCCACTGTGATTTCCAGGGATTTTTTTGTTCTCAGTACAGAGTTCAGCAAAGCTCTGACCTTAAATACATTCAACAATGGAGCACTAACAGTCCTCCAGCGTGGAAAATTCCAACGGTTCGCAACCCCTTTCCGAGTGAAGAAATTTCTCTCTCATTTCAACTAAGTAGCAGGGAAGGGGTGTCATAAAAAGATCCCATGACATGTTATTTTGCAGGAACGTGAAATGGGATGTTTTCCCCGACACCCTGACCCACATTTGTCAATTCGCCTCAAGGTCGTTTGTTAAAACAAAAAACTATTTCAGAGCATTGGCAGCAAATAGACAAGAGATGGGAGATAGCTGGAGAAGGCTGGATGACTAAAATTGGCCGCAGCAGCCCTAGAGAAGTGGGCCAAGGGGTCGGTGGTGCCAGGGAAGGAATACTTCAAAGTAAGCAGCTGTCAACCGAGGAATGCAGTGATGCTCCTCACCGTTCAATAGCCAGGCACACACCAGGAGTTCACACAAGCACAAAGAGCAACCACACAGGAGGGGTGCTCACGGGGCATTGGAGAAAAGGCAACATTGAATCCCAAATCTCTGGCTCAGTCACTGCTCTGCGTGTGTCATTCTAAAGAAAACATCAAGACCCATCAATCTTCTTTAATTCGAAACCACATCCCAAAATAAACCAACTTGTTTTTATGGTGCATGCGGATTTTCAAAGAAAAAAAAACGAAAGTTGCGTCAGAGACAGAGTAAAATTGTACTTGTTTTTATGTTTCAGTCATCTCAGACACCCTATGGGAGTATAGAGTGGCCTCAAAGCAGACATCTCTTTTGTGATTCAAATCAGTGCCAAACATTTAGGGTCCCCCTGATGCCCCTCAGTTACTGAGGAAGGGTTGGAGGTGACTGTTCCGTCAGGTTATCTGTGATATCACTGATTTTTAAACTGAAAACTGGGCAGGAAAGGTGGACCTGGATTTAGCAAATCCCCCACCATGACAATATTTCTTTTTATAGTTAATGGAGCGTGGGTGTCGCTGACTGGGTCCAGCATTTATTGCCTGCCCCTAAATACCTTGGAGTGAACCTCTGCAGTCTTTGCGGTGTAAATAGACCCACAATGCCCTTAGGGAGGGAATTCCAGAATTTTGTCCCAGAAACAGAGAGGGAACGGCGATATATTTCCAAGTCGGGATGGTGAGTGGTTCAGAGAGGAGCTTGCAGGGGGTGGTGTTCCCATGTACCTGTGGCCCTTGTCCTTCGAGATGGAAGTTGTCATGGGTTTGAAAGGTGTTGTTTGAGGATCTTTGGTGAATTTCTGCAGGGCATCTTGTAGCTGGTACACACTGCTGCGACTGGGCATCGGTGGGGCAAGGGAATGGGATGTTTGTGGATGTGGTGCCAATCAAGCGGGGGCTGCTTTATCCTGGACGGTGTCGAGCTTCTTGAGTGTTGTCGGAGTTGCAAGTCGGGATGGTGAGTGGTTTGGAAGGGAACTTGCAGGGGGCGGTGTTCCCATGTATCTGCTGCCCCTTGTCCTTTGAGATGGGGTAATGGTGGTAGGTTTGGAAGAAGCTCGCTGCTGTTGGAGTAAGTTATGCTCCCTTCAGCCTGTCCAAGCAAACAATGTAAGAGTTACAGGTGAACTCAGGAGCTGCAAAACTCACTGAATCATCTAGATCTAAGTTGGTTTGGAGCCGACAGCCACACACACACACTGCCTGAGAAGTGCCAGGAAGGCAGACAGCAGATAGTCACCCCAAGGGCACTATTACACTCCCTGCATCACACCAGGTTTAAATCGCAGAGACTAGCTCAGTTACCGGTCCCAGCTGAAATCAGGTCATGGGGCAAACTGAGTCCTACATTTCTGCAGCGCCTTTCACAATCTCAGGGACCCCCTCAGTCACTGAAGCACTCTGAGTCAGGTTGTAAGGAAGGAAAGGCAGCAATCACTTCCACTGAAGCACTACAGGGTGGAAGCAGGCCATTTGGCCCGCAGAGTCTGCACCGACCCTCTGAACAGCATCCCACCCCATCTCTGTGACCCTGCATTTCCCCATAGCTAACCCACCCAGCTTGCACACCCCGGGCACTATGGACAATTGTGGTTGGTTGGCTCACCAATCTGTGTGTTTCTTCCCTGATGCTGTTGGTCCTCAGTGCAGCTGGGAATTCTGTTTTGCTGGCATCTCTGTAGTTATAGTTAGGTCCGTGGGTGACGACAGCTTTCTCTGTATCTGTCTGAGAGGTTTCTTATCCAGGTATCTGAGCTACAAATCTACTCTAAAACTATGGGGCAATTTAGCATGGCCAATCCACCCTAACCTGCACATCCTTGGACTGTGGGAGGAAACCGGAGCACCCGGAGGAAACCCACACAGACACGGGGAGAATGTGCAAACTCCACACAGACAGTCGCCCGAGGGTGGAATCGAACCCTGGTCCCTAGCGCTGTGAGGCAGCAGTGCGAACCACTGAGCCACCGTGCCCCCTCCATTTGCACATAGTGAGCTCCCAAAAGTAGAAACATATCAATGACCCAAATAATTTTTTGGTTAGCATTATTTGAGGAATCAGTACAGGGAGTATAGCTGTGAGGTTGTTCGATGAATACAAGATGTTGTTCCCTCAGTGTTTCTGGTCCCTTGCCTGTAGAGATAAGGGAGGATGGCTGTGCGGGTATACTGTGTCATGCAATATTTACTAAAAACTGGCACATGCTCGTGTGGGGGTTTCAGGGCTATACGTAAACAACCTCTTTGCACGCTCATAGTGAAGACTTAACGACAGAAGAGAAAATGAAGAGGAAATGAACAGCTGCCCCTTTAAATAAGTACAGCAGCTCTACATATTTCAGAAACTATGACACTTCACAATTATCAAACAAAACTGAAGCAATTCAGATGAGACAAATCCAACTGAATACATAAGCAGAACCATTGAAACTCATAAAACTTCAACAATAATCCTGCCTCTAGTCTCCAATTTCATTTTTATTGTGCCAGGTATTCTCCCTTCGCTCTTTAAAACCCTGAAGCTTCCTGTCTCTAGTACGATTCATCATCTACCTCCTGGGCAACAGTCAACGATCAACACAAACTTAGTTAGTGACCAAGTGAATTTAATCCCTTACTCGTGACTTTTTTTCTTAAAAAAACTGACTGGTCTCAGTAAACGTCAGCGTAAATCTGTGAAAATTTGTTCCATTAAAACCCAGCTGCTCTCACTGTTGTCTCTTTAGGAAATATTACTTGCTTCTCTTGGGCATTCTAACCCCATATGTGACTCCAGTCCCATTCCAAAGGGCCTCCCCTTGCAAATACACTAGTTGTTCCAAAGGGGAGGCTCACAACACACAGGCAGTAAATACAAGGGTCGAAACTCAGAGCAAAAGTGATAAAGCAGCCAATTTGCAAGGGCACTATTGATCTGATTCAGTGATGTTGGTTGAAGGGTGCACGAACTTTCACTCTGTATTTTAACCCTTGTTGACCCTGTCCCAGATGTGTTTGATGTGGATGGAGTTGAAGGAATTTTGTGTTCACTTGAAGTTTGAAGACTAGGGATAGTTTTTCAGCCACTCACTTTGGCAGGAGTTTTTAATGGGGACGGTGTTGAGGGAACAATGAGTTGAGGGGTGAATGTTGGCCAAGTCATCAGGGTGACCTTCCTCACTCTCACCCTAAGTTCAAGTGCGCAAATTGAGTTTCTCTGAAGAATGGGGATAGGTCTGCAGTGGTTAAAAGAACAGCTCCCTGCTCTCCCAGGTACTGAGTCCCATAAACTGGAGCAAAGGTCCCCACACTGACACTGGGGAAGTAATGACCTAGTGGTATTATTGCTGGACTGTTAATCCAGAGACCCTGATAATGTTCTGGAGGCCTGGGCTCGAGTCCCACCACAGCAGACAGTGGAATGTGCATTCTACAAAAATTTGGAATTAAGAACCTAACAATGACCCTGAATCCAGTGTTGATTGTTGCGGAAAACCCATCTGGTTCCCTAATGTCCTTTGGGGAAGGAAACTGCCATCCTTACTTGGTCTGGGCCTACATGTGACTCCAGACCCACAGCAATGTGGTTGGCTCTTAACTGCCCTCTGGGTAATGAGGGAAGGGGCAATAAATGTTGGTCTGGCCAATGATGGCCACATTCCACAGACGAAACAAAATCCTTGCTCTGTAGCACAAATTGCCACCTGCCCACCACACCCCCACCCCGAACAGCGAGGGAGAGACAGCAGGAAAGAGCGTACCGGCTGACTTACCCTCTCCATGTGGTAGGTGTGCAGTTGGTCTGCCATTTGTCGGAGCTGGATCCCAATCTGCCGGATAATGGCATCATCGTCCCCTCCATCCTGCTGGGCGTTCCCGCCCCTTAGACTGAGCGGTGAGACAACCCCTTCCTCTGCTCTGATGGTCTGAATCTGCCGGGATCCACCTGGAACAACGCACACAAGAGGGTCAGAGCAGGCCCAAGCATTGGGCACCAACATTTAGTATTGTCCTCAACACCCACACCCACCCCATCAACTCTTGCACTGCTATATCAGATGGCAGAACACACAGCAACTTCCATTTACATAGCACCTTCTAATGCAGCAAGCGACAATGTTCAGGAGAAGAATGACGTCACTCGGCCCATCTGCTTCTGCTTCCAGTAGGGTAAACAAGACACCACCCAATTCTGAAGCACATGAGACAGTGAGATGGATAGACCAAAGCTTAGTCAAAGAGGTCAGTCATAAGGAGCATCCACGAGGGAGAGATATGAGTGCCGAATCAGGGAGGGAGTCCCAGCACTTGGTGGGGCCAGACAGCTGCCATCGGCAGAGCAAATAAAAACCTGGATGCGCTCCAGGCCACAGTTAGATGGATGTGGCTATCTCAGAGGGTTTTGGGGGCTAGACAAGGATAGAGGGAAGCAAGAGCATGGAGGGACTTGCAGACCAAGATGTTAGTTTAAATTCACGGCCCAAGGCATTGTTCTCCCAGTTCAGTGAAAGCCACTCAAACAGGTTGTGCAATCAGACATTATGTTTCACAACCTGCTCGAAGACATTGGAAATGAGCAAGCAGCTCTGAGTCCAGCACAACCGTTTGCAAATATTAAACAATATATTTCAATGACTCAAGTGCACATATTCGTACATCGGTAGCACGCTTTCTTCGGAGTTAAAATGTCATGGCTTAGAGTCATAATCAACAGACTTCAATGCAAACTGGCTATCGCAGTGCAGTACACAAATAAAAAAGGATGCACTTCACCGTCGGAGGCTCAGCGCCGAGGGAGCGCCGCACTGTCGGAGGTGCTCTCTATTAGATGAAACTGAAGACCTGTCAATCCACTTGGGTGGGCGTAAAGAGATAGTAACTGTGGCAGGAGTGTTCTCCCGGTACTCCTGGACATTATGAATACGCAAAAGCAAAATGCTCTCCAGATGAGTTGTTGATATCTAGTGCAATGGGATTGTGAAAGGCCTTTTATTGAGAGAAACTAAAATGTTTTCACATGTTTACATATTCTCTGTTTGGGAAAGGCACATGCTACTACCACAGCCATGTGCAAAAACAGCTACGACAGGTCATATTTCTGTGCATCACATTGAGCCTCCCTTCCATAGGAGTTAGGACTGATCACACACAGCAATGACCTATTTACTGACTTATTTCATAACCTATTACTTGGTTACTCACAGATTTCCCCACCATCTGTGGCAATTGTTCTCAGAGTTCCTGTTGACTGAAGTCGAGACAGATCAAACTGGCTTAGTGTTGCTGAGTGTATCCTGTCCTGGAACACTCTGGACAGATGCCATGTCACACAGCCTCTCACTTGGCAAACCTCTCATTAGCAACCTGTCCTTTCTAAAATTAGGCTAATCTCAGTGCCCAATAAACTTTGGCCCCAACACGGCCCATTCAATTTCTTTTATCGGCAACGTGCCTTTCACAAAGAGGTCTGATTCTATGATTGCATTCACAGGTAAGCTGCAGCCCAGCACTAGGATTGCTGTTTATTTTTAAACACGTTAAAATTGTCTGGGAGGGGTGCGCGATGTGGGGCTGGGGTTGGGGGTGGGGTGTGTGTTGTAGGGAGTGTTAATGCAATGTGCAAGGCGCGAAACATTTTAGCTGCATTTTGACAAAAGTTGCCCCGAAAGGACAAACAGCCGCGATGCCAGGCAACTCAATGTTCCTGGAAAGGATGTGGGGATTGCGTTTCCCTAGCACCTATCAGCACGCCCAACTCCAGAAGAACCCCAAAACGCTTTGCCGACAATGAAGCAGCTTCAGGGTGTGACTAACGGATGGAACTCTGCCGATAATTGGCACACAGCAAGATCCCACGAAACAGCATTTTGAGGGGACAGGAGTGTGCATTGGGTGGGAACCAAACCAGGTGCAGCTTTTATGGTCTGATGCCAGGGTGAGGGTGGGGGTGCATTATACCTTGGGAGATGCCGGTTATCAGATTCGACCTGCGCTGCATCTCGCTCCTGGGGCCTGTGCTTTTAGACATGTTCCCTGGGTGTTGGGGAGGGGGAGCGGTGGCGTTTGTGGCTAGGTGCCTAGGGCAGAGCAACCTGACCCTGCAGCAGCTGCTGACTTCAAACATGAGGATGTTCTGCTGTTTATGTGGAATCTGTGCTTTAGACAGTGCCTTACCATTGGAACGTGCCAAAGGGGCCCTTGTCCTGTAACTGAACAGACAGATTCTCCCTGGGGACTTATAAACGCCTTCTCTCTCTGTTCCGAGATGCCAGAACTGAGATGTTGCAACTGCTGGGAAAAGCTCAGCAGGACTGGACTATTTTCTTTGGAAAAGACAAGACTAGCGGGTGGGGATGACCTGACAGAGATGTTATGAAAGGGGTTCGACAGGGTAGACATGGACAAGATGTTGCGACCTGTGTGTGAGAGCAGCAGTGCCATCAGTGTCAGACAAATCCAAGCAGGAACACTGGAGAAACACCAGTAACCAGACAGTGTGGAACTTATTCCAGTAGTTGCAAGACAAATAACAAAGACACATTTAACAGGAAAGTCATGGAGAGAGATTGGGCATTACTGGGTTTGTCTTCCTTGGAGCAGAGGAGGCTGAGGGAGACCCGATTGAGATGGATAAAATGATGAGGAGTGTAGACAGGAAGGTAGAGGAATCAATGGCCAGGGGCAGGGTGGGGGTAGATGTAAGAGGCTGCAGGTTTGGGGGGAATGTGAGGAAAAAAGCTTTCATCCAGAGGAAGCTGGAACTCACTGCCTGCAAGGGTGGGAGAGGCAGATTTAAGAAATGTTTAGATGGGGAAGGCATACAGGCCCACGGTCTGGAAACTGGGATTAGAATAGATAGGTGAGAATTTGTAACTGGCTGGGATTTGAGGGTTTGAAGTATCTTTCTCTGTGCTATAGATCTCTACGACTGTATGTAACTAGATAAACATACAACAGGGAAAGGAATAGGACAGAGAGAGAGAGAGAGAGAGAGAGAGAGAGAGAGAGAGATAGAATAGGGGGCTAAAGTGAACCATAAATACCAGAAATAGACTGAATGGCCTACAAACATTATAGCATCTTGTATGTATGAAGATGTTTTGGAGACACAGGGTCACAGGATGTGGCGGGTAGGGGTCTGGGGGTGTGGGGATCATATCCCAGCAGTTTTACAGAAAAGTACTATCTTGGAAGACAGTAATTCCAATTTTTATGACCCAAGCTCTGCTGATGGGCCGTGGGTGAAATGTGATCCTGGTCACTATCACAGTGTTTCGTTCACAGCAACATCCCCTTAAGAATGCTCTTCACTGATGGAATATTTCAAACTTCAAGGAGAATATGTAACTCTTCACCCCACCTTAAACAAGCTGATATATCCTCACAGGAATATGATGTGGGGCTGGACATTGCACCAAAACACATTCAGTACACACAGCCAAGGCCCCTTCCCCTGCCCCCACAGCCACCCCCCCAATACTCTCCTGCTCCTCCAATATCCTCCCCATAACCTCCCCCGCTCCCTACACCCCACCCATTTCTCAAAACCGTCCCCAATCTCCAATACCCTGGCACTCTGCCAATTCCTTCCCATCACCCAATACTCTCTCCATGCCCCAATACCCCCCTCCAATACCCTCCCCATCCGTCCCATTGCCTTACCCTCCTCCCCAATATTCTCACCCCCCTCTGTCATCCTTACTGTCTACTCATACCCCTATGCTGTCCCCATTCTCTCATTCCCTCCCCATTCCCCAAAACCCTACCCCTTCCTCCCATAGCCTCACCCTCCTCCCTAACATTCTCACTCCCTTCCGTAACCCACGCTCTCTATTCATACCCCCATACCCTCCCCATCCTCCAATACCCTAACCCTCCCTCCCTTACTCTCACCTCCCTCCCCTTATCCTCATTCTCTACCCATACCCTCACTCCTCCCCGCCAAATATCATTTCTCGCTCCCCCAATATCCTCTCACTTCTCCCAATACCCTCACTCTTCCCCCAACAGCCTCTCTCTCCTCCCTCAATATCCTCACTTCCCAACCCAATGCTTCCCCCTCCACTCAACACTCTCATATTCCTGTTTTTCTCTCTCCTCAGAGATTGTAAGACCTGTTGAGCTTCTCCAGCACTTTCTATACTTCATTTCAGATTTCCTGCTTGTGCTTTGCTGTTTCTGATCCTGGTGCTGGCTCCTACGAGAGGCAAACGTACTGTACAGGGTTTGACAAAAGCACATTCTATCCCCAGGCAACATGGAAAACCTCAGCAATCTACAGAGGTAATAGGAACTGCCAATGCTGGAGTCTGAGATAACACAGTGTGGAGCTAGAGGAACACAGCAGGCCAGGCAGCATCAGAGGAGTAGGAAAGCAGACGTTTCGGGATCCTTCTTCAGAAAGTGCAGGGTCCTGACCTGAAACGTCAGCTTTCCTGCTCCTCTGATGCCCCCTGGCCTGCTGTGTTCCTCTAACTCCACGCTGTATTATCTTAGCAAACTTTAGGTGTCCCAGTGGAGACCAGCTTCTACCCCCAACTCATGCTGTACCCGAGGCCAGTGCCCTGCACTAGTCAGCCACAGCATGAATTCGCAGGAGAAGTGACACAGGGGTGGAGGCAAACCTAAACTCTGGAATTCCCTTACTAGCGCTCTCTCCATCTGCACTACTTTCACTTTACTTTTGACGTTCTCACTCTCTCTGACTAAGTCTTCACTCGTCCTCATGTCACCCTAATGGATGTACACATCATTTGCCCAAAGACAATCCCATAAAGTGCCATGAAATGTTTTCATTAATAAAGCCTGGAGAGGGGGAGGTTATGGGGAGGGATTGGAGGAGCAGGAGAATATGGGGTGGGGGGGTGGCTATGGGGGTGTGGGAAGGGGTCTTGGTTGTGTGTACAGAATGTGTTTTGGTGCCATGCGGATGCAAGTCCACATCAGCGACAGGCCTGAAGGGAAAATGAAATTTCACAGTCCAGCCTTCCAAAAGGGGAAACTTCACATGGAAATAACCAGGTTTAAGGATGAGGCACTTTGAAAGGGCAGCACAGATTCTCTGAGATTTATTTGTTTTCACTGTTTTGACAAGTCTTTCTAAATGATGTCAGAGATAGTAGGAAGACGCTGGAGAATCTGAGATAACAAGGTGGAGAGCTGAATGAACACAGCAGGCCAAGCAGCATCAGAGGAGCAGGAAAGCTGACGTTTCAGGTCTAGACCCTTATCATTTGTTGAAGAGGAGTTTTCACATCGTTGGGACAGTGACTCATCCCAAATTTGGTTTTAGTAAGAGTTTCAGTGAGCAAACTCAGGTGTCGCAGACAGCATTGTAGGTTACTGTCACACAAGCAGCCAGTCTGCTCACCTTAAGAAGTCTCTGTAAATAAAGTTATATTTTCGAAGTGGTTTGTGTTACAAATATTCAGAAGGTGGGGTGGGGGGGTGGTGGAGAGAGAGAGGGAGAGAGAGACACCACACACACATTCACACACATTCACTCACACACACAAACACACACACATAAACACTCACACACACACACACTGAGGGGCATGTCTGAACTTGTCTGGCAAGGCACAATGCAGTATGAGCTAAAACACCAACTGACAGAGCCATCTAAATTCACTCTTAACATCCCCTCTCCTCCAGAAGAGACCCAAATTGGGCTGGACAGCAGACTTCTAGGAATGGCCACTGCCCACCAGGACCCCGAATATGGGCGAGATGCTCGGCCATGAGAGATATTGCAGCCAGATGAGCTGAAAGGGGCATCGACATCTCCTTGGGTGGTACTGCAGGCGAGTGTGCCACTCCTCATCCAGTGGAGAACCAGGCTGAGCTGACCACATGGTTAGAGGTTCCATCCCTGCCCCCAGCCCCCCCACCCCTCCCCTCCCTATCTGTTTGGGGTAGTCCAGCTGGAAAGGGAAGTGGTAAAGATCACTTGGGGCTCACACCGTCTAGTGAGTCCCGCTGAAATTTCTGGTAAAGACGGCCTAAGGGGCAGTTTCGGCAAACCTGCGATGCCTTTCACAGCCAAATAGCTGCCTGGTACACTGATGAGATTTCTGTGAAATCCATAGTGTTATTTCCTCTGCTCACCTCTCAACAAAAAGGGAAGTCATCTCGGCATCTCACCCCCTCCATCTAGCATAACCAGGCACGAGACCAGACTTTGGTGGCTATTTGACTACAGGAAGAATCGCAAACTCCTACGGTCAGACAGCAGGGTTCACACACGAAAGAATGGCAGCCACTGTGGAACCAAATCGCTGGGGTTAGAGATGCCCCACACAGCAGCCCTTCAAGCACCAGCCGAGGGAGAGGGAGAAAACAGGATATCTAAAAGATACTGCGTAATTTAGAGTCTTACCGGCAAATGAGCTGCTGGTGGTCGCAGTCATCCCACAGGTGAGCTGACCCCTGCGGCCTGAGGATGTCACTGAGCAGTTACTGTATTCTGCCTGGTGCCTGACAGAATGGGCACAAACCAGGGGCAAAGGTGAATATTGACCCGATGTGCTGGCAGTGCAGTTAGTGAGGCTCGTCTGGACTTCCCTCGGAATGTGTTCCTGCGTGTGAGCATCAGACGAGTTTCCATCATCAAATGGTTTGGCCATGTTTGCTAAACACCTGCTGGAAAACAAATGGCACAGCTTAGTGCCGGCGAGGCCTGCATTTACATAGCACCTTTCACAACCTCAGGTGGTCATCAATTTCACATCCACTATGTACTGACTGTAATGAGGTTGAATTTTGGATAATGCAAAGGCCAATTCGTGCCCCATAAGTTGTTCATAGGATCCCTACAGCTGGCCATTCAGTCCATCAAGTTCACAAACCTTGCATTTCCCACGGCCCACCCAGACCTGCACATCATGGGGCAACTTAGCACGGCCAATCCACCCTAACCTGCCCATCTTCGGACTGATGTGGAGGTGCCAGTGTTGGACTGGGGTGAACAAAGCCAGAAATCACATAACTCCAGGTTATAGTCCAACAGGTTTATTTGACAACACAAGGTTTTGGAGTCTCATTCCTTCTTCAGGTGTTGGGGGGGAAACCAGAGAACCCGGAGGAAACCCACGCAGACACGGGGAGAATATGCAAACTCCACACAGACAGTCGCCTGAGGGTGGGATCGAACCTGGGTCCCTGGTGCTGTGAGGCTGCAGTGTTAACCACTGAGCCACCGAGCCACCCTTTGCTTTAGCGTTATCAGTTGTGGGCTAGCTATTGGCCCGAATACTGGGGAAGACTCTGCGATTTTCTTTCAATAACTAGCACTTTTGAGTCCACTTGAGAGGATGAACAGAGCCTCTGTTAAATGTCACTTCCAAAATGGGTTCCTACAAATAGTGCATCATTCCCTCAGTACTGCACCTGTCTGCATTAAATATTCAAGTTTCTGGAACAAGATCAGAGCTCACAATCTTCTGATTACAAAGCGAGAGAGAAAGCTACCCACTCGGCCACAGGATGCCCACACAGCTCTTGCTGCAGGCAGCGAAAGGCAACTCACTTTCTCGACTTAAAAGGACTGTTTTTTTGCAGCAAACTGTTCCCCCAAAAGGGAACTCCCTTGCGTAACATCAGCATACAAAGTGTTCTTAATCGCTGTCAAGCGTTGAGGACTGATGGCAAACAATGTTGTAGCCTCCAGGCTTCTGGTGCATATCTTTAACCAAGAGCAGCCTCTCCCCTTAATGGCCGTGGTTTCTGTATGGCCACTGTGGCAGAAGTGGGATTCACTTAAATGGGATACCTATCTCACCCTCGCTATTATCTGCCACTTCCTCACAAACTGCCCCCCTCATCCACAGCTGGATTCCTTCGGAAATGTTAACCCCACAGAGCATTATTTGTGATGGACTTCGACTGTCTGGAGAGCTGGCTATTCGACTATGAAAAGTGCCGCTCTTCTTGACTCCTCTTGGGTTGGCGGGGGTGAGTTCAGGCTCCTACACAGAACCAGTGGCAGATATACACCCTCCCCCCACCCCAGAAGCAGGAGAGATCTGAATCTGAAATCAGGGTGTTGCAGAGTCCATTGCTGCGGGGGGTTGGGGGGGGGAGTGGATATTGAGCAGAGGGGATGCAGAATGAAGGAAATGGCAAAAAAAACAGGCAAAAGAACCAAAGGTGACATGAGAAAGGAAGCGTACACAGCGAGTTTTTTGTGCTGCCTGAAAGGACAGTCAAAAACGGTGAAAAGGGAGTGAAATACACATGTGAAAAGTTGCAAATGATGTTGGGAGAGAGGAGGGCAGTGGAATTAATTGTAACTCTTTCAAAGGGCCACCACAGTCTGATGGACCAAATGGGCCTTCTGTTTTGTACCAATCTATTTGACACAAAATTAAACTTACAAAAGGTACAGTGAGCAGATTAATTTTATTTGGCATTTAGGGCTGCAGGGTGTTATTAACACTGGCAGCAAATTGCAACTCCCCCTGTTTACAATTCCAAATTCAAATCTCAGTCATGACAAAACCAAACTTCCTCTTCGACAATTTAAATAAGGATTAGAGCTGGGATTATGCAAGTGGTTTAGATAAACAAACAGAGCTGCAGCAGTACCCACACCTTAGTGTTTCAGCTACCAACTCCCTCATGGAGGGGCTGTTCAAACAAAGTTCCCACTCATTCAGTGGTGTTTAATCTGGGTTCAAACTCTGACCTGAGCTCAATTAGCCGATGCCAGGTAGACAGCTGGGAGGAGGAAGGTGAGTAGGGCTGACCCTTCTAGTCACGAGGTGAGTGTGATGCCCCCTGCAGTCGAATAGCCAGCTGACAATAGCTTGGATAAGTGTGGAGCTGGATGAACACAGCAGGCTAAGCAGCATCTTAGGAAAGTTCAAAGGACATGTGAGGGTCACAGTTTTTTTTTTACATAGAGAGTGGTTGGAGAATGGAACCCACTGCCAGGGGTGACGGTGGAGGCAGATACAATAGGGGCATTTAAGAGACGGTTGAGAATCAAACCTTATTGCTGTGGGTCTGGAGTTACATGTAGGCCAGACCAGGTGAGGATGGCAGCTTCCATCCCTAAAGGGCATTAATGAACCAGATGGGTTTTCCCCAAAATTGGCAAGGATTCACGGTCATCGTTAGCTTCTTAATTCTAGATATTTTATTGAATTCAAACGCCATCATTTGCCGTGGTGGGATTCGAACCCCTGTTGCCCGAATGTTATCTGGGTCTCTGGATAATAGCGATAAAGCACTAGGCCATCACCCACCACTAAGTATTTCAGTTTGCAAGGAATGCAGGGATATGGACTAAGGGCAGGCAGAAGGGATTAGTTTCATTTGGCATCGTGTTCGGCACAACATCGTGGGCTGAAGGGCCTGTTCCTGTGCTGTACTGTTCTAACAGGTATCAGCTGCCGAGGTTGGAAGCTGCAAGCCAAAATAGGGGCAAGGAAGTGGCACGCATGTCCCTTTAAGGGGGTGGAGGAGCTGCTGGTGTTGGGGAGGAGGCAAGGCGCGCTGCAGATCCCGCAGCAGCCCATAGTGGGCGCCCTCCTTCCTCTCGGCCACTCCCTGGGCTGCGGGTTGTTTGCAAACAACAGCTCACATGTGGGGAACATTTACAGCGGCAGTACAAAACAGAAAAGCAGCGCGCAGTTCATTCAAAATGCCAGCAAGGCATCAAAAGTCGTGATGTTTCCACCAGATTTCTCTGACCGGTTCGTTTCTTAAAATGACAAAGGAAAAAGAAAGACCAAAATAAAATAAAATCAAGCGTGGAAGAATTAATTCCAGCCAACTTTTAAAATGCGATCACAGTGGAAAGGCCGAAGAATGAATGACTCTTGATACTTTTTTTCCTAACGGTCATTTTACTTTTAGAAAAGAAAAAAAATGACAGGCACCGGGGAGAGAGAGAGAGAGAGAAAAATAAAGGGGCATTATCGCTTTAAAATTCAGATTCTCACGCCGAGGCATGACATGACATGAGTTTGGGAAACGAACGAATATCGTCAAACATATTGACATTTGAGGAGGAAAAACATTTGGTGGAAAGCTTTTAGCTTATTGCAACTACATTACAGAGATTAGAAATTCGGACTCTTAATTAAACACAACACTGTAACCGAACGCTGAGCTTATTCAACATAAATTTCTACCAGTCTAAATATTCCCATTAATTTTGCATATTCCCAATTCTGACTTCAGACAATCGCACGAACATTAACTGCAAGGAATTATCAATCGGGAATAAACTGTTATGTGAGCGAGCCTCTCCAATCTTGAGAGTAACATTGTGACTAACAGTATCGGAGACTGCAAAGGACAAAACAATACATTTCACATCACACTGAAACTCACCTGCGATCGGCTCCACTTTTAAAACACCATTGTCCAGACACACAGCCCTGTGTTTCCAGCCGTCACTTTTCAGAGGAGATTGTTGGAAAGAGGGGAAACAAGTGAGTGTACATTTAAAATCTTAATCGCGTCAAGACAACATTCACTTTCAGTGCAATTTCAGGGAAGCGCTGATTCACAGAAACCTACCAAAAGGCAAAGTCCTGCGCACTAAATAAAACCCAAAATCCTTTCCCCTTTAGGACGTTTTTCTGGGGATTGTGGATTTTAGATATAAATTATCGCAGTTTCTCCTCTCTCTCTCTGAGCTGCTCAGATGCAGTGAGTCATTCAGAGTCCATGTAAAAACCCAAACTGAATTCTCACTCAGCCTGCCCTCTGTCACACACTGTGCCTGACGTAACGCCTTGTCTGACAAGTTAGGGCTTGTTACAAAGTGGGAGATTCCCCTCTTAAAGGGCTAGCGTCCCCGTCAGTATTTTCCTTTCTCCTTTCCTCCATCCCCACCCCCACCAATACCTCCCTCACGGCCAACTCTGTGCAAGCCACATTACCACCATCACCCTAGTCCCCTCCCCCCCATTTTATTTTTATGAGGGGTCTCTTGCTGCACTGTGATAGCATCCCTACCTCTGAACCAGGAGGGTCTGGGTTCAAGTTCCACCTGCTCCAGAGGTGTGATGGCTCAGTGGTTAGCACTGCTGCCTGACAATGCCAGGGAGCTGGGTTCGATTCCCCACCCCCCCCCCCCCCCCCCATCAACCCCAGGCAACTGTCCTGGTGGAGTTTGCACATTCTCCCTGCATCTGCGCGGGTTTCCTCCGGGTGCTCTGGTTTACCTCCCACGGTCCAAAGATGTGCAGGCTAGGGTGAACTGGCCGTACTAAATTGTCCCATAGTGCAGGCTAGATGGGGTAGCCATGGGGAAATGCAAATTTATAGGGTAGGGTGATGGCCCAGATGGAATACTGTTCAAACAGCCGTGTGTGGATTTGGTGGGCTGAATGGCCTGCTTCCACACTGCAAGGATTCTATGAGATGTTTCATAATGTCTCTGAGCATGGTGATGTGAAAAAATAATCTTTGGGAGGCTTCTGCAGTTCAGATGGATTGGCCTATCCACTTTGGTGCAGGGGCCCTCACTGTTGCATTCTTAATCCCATTTCCAGTTTGTTAATTCCCTTGAAGGTTTGCTCAAATGAATGCAGAGAGCATTCAACCGGTTTAACCACCAGCAGCCTGTCTCCCAGTGCTGCAAGGAAAGAGAGTAGAAGCCAACACAGATACATTTATTTATTCCCATGGACTGTGATTGCTGGGCCTGAGCCGAGTGCGTGGACTGAATTGATTGTTTTGTTGCCCGGGTGAAGCTTCCTTTGGAGGTGAATCACAGTTAGGATATGATACAGAGACTTTCGGAGAGATAGCCCATTCATACTGCACATCCTATTTACAATTCCTTCAATCAGCGTTGAAGTTGACCCCATTCCTATCCAACTCCCAGCTGAAGGTGTTGGCTGTTACTGTGATTGAGACATAACTGGGGTAGGAGCTTCGATCGGTTCACAGAAACACAGCCCTGGTTGTTCTCTTGGGTCCAGTATTTCCGCCTGTCATTTTTTACTAACTCCCACTTGTCAATGCAGATATCAGTTGTTGAAAAGCTATTCAGCTACCGAGGGCATTATCACAAAACACAATCTTTGGCACACCTGGCTCACACATTCACCTGGCACACTCACTCACCTGGAATGCTCACTCACCTGGCACACTCACTTACCTGGAATACTCACTCACCTGGCACACTCATCTGGCACATTCACTCACCCTGCATACTCACACACCTGGCATACTCACCTGGCACACTCACTCACCTGGCACACTCACTCAGCCTGCATACTCACACACCTGGCATACTCACCTGGCACACACTCACCTTGCACACTCACTCACCCTGCATACTCAAACACCTGCATGCTCACACACCTGGCACACTCACTCACCTGGCACACACTCACCTGGCATACTCACAATGCACCCACCTGATAAGCCCAAATGCTTGGCACACAAACACTCCCTGGCTCATGCACATACATCCTGACATACGCACATCCTGGTGTGCACACGTATGCACACACACACACCCTGGCACTTACACCCACCCACTGACATACACAGACATAAATACATGCCTTAGGGTGCTCTCTCGCACATGCACACACAGACATGCAGACAGACAGACACACTCACATAGACATACACAGAGATAGACACACAGACATATGCATTCAGAGAGACACACACACACACGCACACTCATGTAGATACACACATTCACACACACAGAGAAACACATACACACACACAGACTCTCACACACACGCATATACACAGAGGCAGAGACTCACGTACACACACACACACACACACACACAGACACACACATACACAGAGTCTCTCTCTCTCTCACACTCAAACACACACACACACACACACACACAGACTCTCTCTCTCACACACACACACAGAGACTCACACACAGACACACACATACGCAGAGTCTCTCTCTCACACACACACACACACACACACACACACACACTCACGCGCAAGCACACACACATTTGTACAAATACTTGCACATTTGCACAGTCTCCTGTAGGAGTCATCAGGCAGCCTTGAGCAGCATTAACCCTGGTGTTTTCCCATTTCCCTCATCCAGACTCCTCATTGAGAGTGCTGCACTGAAGATCAGCAGAAACCAAGGAGTTAGCCTGTGCTCTGTGTTAGAGAGTGGGTTTACTGCTGGGAGACTGGAACACTGTGAGACAATGCTCACTATCCCCACCCCCAGCCTTCCCCTGGGTTTGTCTGGAGTCCAGTGCTCCATATCCCCAAGAATATTTTTCTTTAACAACAACAAAAACAAAGTTGCTGGAAAAGCTCAGCAGGTTTGGCAGGATCTGTGAAGGGGAAAAACAGAGTTAACATTTCGGGTCCGGTGAGCCTTTCTCAGAGCTGGGACCTGAGCTTTTCCAGCAACTTCATTTTTGTTCCTGATTTATAGCATCCACGGTTCTTTCGGTTTTTATTTAACATTTTTCTTTTAATTGTCCATAAAACCTCCTGACCAGTTCTGATTATTCATGCGAACCAGCACATACCTTTTTATCCCAGATATATATAAGAAAAGACTAAGACATTATAAATGGGAATTTTTAATTTGCTAATTATGTACAGTCGGAACAAATCCTTTCCTCTTCGGGTTTTCTCCATACATCTTGTGATGGCTCTGAATTTCCCTGATTCTGCATCACATTAAAACCATTTACTCAAACAATCACACTGGCAACCTCCTGATTTACTTGAACTACAGCTGACACTAAGCGACATTCGGAGATATTAGAGCAGGTAACTGAAATATGACTCACAGCAACAGAGAAGTTCAGTGCAGGAATTCCAGACTCTACGTTTATAACACAGAGTGCTCTTGAGAATTAAGTGACTTTTTTTTCACTCTCTATATGACTTCACTGCGAAAGCATTTTGGGTTTTTATTGTAAGGTATAGAGGTTTAGCATTTTTTTTTACAAAATACTGTACTCACCCACGAAGATGCTGCAGGTACTTACTGGCAAGGTTCCTAGAGATTAGCACTGCAGGAAGTGAGTGGATTGAGTGAGATAACAAGCCGATCTACACAATTTTGACACCACCCTCTCTCATAAGTAAAAATCTTGAGTCATTTCCTCATTAGGCCACAGGCCATTTTGCCAAGCCTAGTCTGGTCTGATGGCAGCTGCTAATACCCAGACTTTTAGATCATTCCCATTGGCTTCCATTTCCATTAAAGATCCATTTGTATCCACATCCCTTCAGGATCCTTGCTGCCAATATTCCTCCACCCCAATTCTGCAGCCCCACAAACTCCTGCAACCTGACCTTCTGACCATTTCCTATCGTAATCATTCCACACTGTGCCTTCATTTTCTGAAGAAGGGTCGGGGCCCAAAACATCAGCTTTCCTGCTCCTCTGATGCTGCTTGGCCTGCTGCGTTCGTCCAGCTTCACACCTTGTTATCTCAGATTCTCCAGCATCTGCAGTTCCTACTATCTCTGTGCCTTCAGCTGTTGGACCTTACCCTCTCCAATTCCTCTCTAAATCACCGACCCCCCCCCCCCCCCAACTCCCTTTGAATTGCCCCTTAGCAGTGATCACTGGTCCAATTGATAGTCATCTGTCTGAGATCACTCTACATGTCTTAGGGTCACATTTTGCCAGGTAAATTTTGCTGTGCTGGTACATTTCCCCACACCCGCAGTGAGCATTCTCATGTTTTCCCATGGTCTTCACAGTTAACACCTAATCTGCCTCAACAAGGAATACAGAGTAAGAAACAGGGCTGGGAATTCAACTCTCACCCCACCAGTTTACCCCACACCCCTTGGCAAACACCATCCTCCAACCCCCAACACTCTCCTACTCACCTTCTCAGCTCACACAGCATTCCCATCCCCTCACCTGCATGTCCTACCCCCCACAATGCTTCCCCCATACCCATCTCCCACACAAGTGGTCCCTTCACAAGCCATCTCTTCACAGTCTGCCCTCACATCCCCTACCCTCGCACTTCCCCCACACACCATCCCCCACACCCTCAATCTCCCCTTTACATCCCCTCTATACACACCCTCTATTACACGCACACATACCTCCCAGACCTCCGTTCACCCCACTCCCATTCCCCACACCCATCCTCCATGCCCTCATCCACCTACTCCCATCCCCCCAGCACCCCTCCCACTAACACACCCCCTCCCCCACAGCGCCAACCACAGCACACCCCTTAGCCCAAGCACTACACACCCATGTCTTGCACCTCTTCCCCTCACACACCTTCCCCTCACACCCCTTCCCCGCACCCCTTGTACCACTACGCCGTTCCACTCACACCCCATCCACCGCACAGCCTCATGCCCCACAGCCATAACACATTTCCCCCATTGCATGCCATTTCCCCTGCACTGTGCCCCCTCACGCAGCCCCACCCTGTTGTGGCTGCATTACATTCTCCCTGATCATTACTGCATCATGTCAACATTGTTGAGGAGATGTGAAGGCCCTCATGGTCGAAGTGCTGCTGGGACTGGACAGTGGATATGCACAAGACCAGGTTCAAGTAACTAAATCCCCAAGCTGAGGATAAACCTATGAACTTACTGTTAGGCATGGTCAGGAATCAGACTATAGGTTATAGTCCAAAAGGTTTTATTTCAAATCACAAATTTATAGAGCGTAGCCCCTTTGTGAGTTGAAGTGAGAGATCAGCACACAGACACGGAATTTATAACAGAGAGATCAACAGCAGAGAGATCAAAAGATCATACAAATGGTGTGAGTGGAGTGTCGAATAATAACTCTCTGCAGGTGATCCGCAGTTCGACCGTGAGTGTAAAGCGTCAACAGCTGAATAACAGGCAAAGGGGTGACCTAGTAATCTGATTAAATGAGGCAGAGATAATTGCAAAAAAGTTAAAAATAAGGCGGTGCTGGAGACAAAATAAGTGGCTGGAATAACATAAGGGGTATAAGAGTCACTCGCTGAGGGCCTAACAAGAGTAATAATTAATCCAAAACTGTACTAACTAATTAAGGTAAAGAGATCATAACAATTTATCAAGATGATGCTGTCAAAACAGGACAGTGAGGAAGATTTTACAGATACTGAACAGTGTAGTGGGGGTCACATGTAGCACATTAAGAACCCAAGATTCTGATTAAGTCCGTCCTCATGGGAACCGAATTTGACTCTCAGCCTCTGCTCAGTGATTCTCCGCTGCTGTGTATCCCAAAGGCCATCTTGGAGGACATTTACCCGAAGGTCTGAGGCTGAATGGCCTTGACCCGCTGAAGTGTGCCCCACTGGGAAGGAACATCTCTGTCTGTCAATTGTTGCGCAGCGTCCATTCATCTGTTGTCTTAGAGTCTGCGTGGTTTTGCCAATATACCATGCCCTGGACATCCTTGCCTGCACCGTATGAGATAGACAACATTGGCCAAGTCACATGAGTACCTGCCATGTTCGTGGTGGGTGATGTTCCCACGTGTGACGATAGTGTCCATGTCGACGATCAGTCACATCTTCCAGAGATTGCCATGACAGGGTTGTGTGGTGTTGTGCTGGAGGCTGGGAGCTTTGCTGTGATATAACCTGTTGGACTAGAACCTGGTGTTGTCTGATTTCTGACATGGTCCACCCCAGTCTGACACCAGCACCTGGGCACGGTGCAGCCACCCACTGATTCTTTAACCAGTTTTAACCCGAGTTCTTTTCATTCGGGTGAGTTTCTAAATTGTACACTCACCATCCCCACTGTAGCTGTGTCTTCCTAAACCTCCTGATACTCCTTATCATTTGCGCCCTGGTTATAAGTGAAGCCCAGTTTAACAAAGCAAGACCTGTAAACCCCCTCTGTGTTCAGTGTCAGCCTGAGTCTCAGTGGGTAGCGCTCTCACCTCTCACCCAGAAGGTTCTCAGTTGAAGTTCTTCAGGACTGTGGCTCCATTCATTCTTAGTGGCTCAGATGGAGGTGAATCTTTTTTGCCTGGGACATTGAGCCAAAGTTTCATCTGGCCTCTCAGGTACAAGTAAAAGATCCCACAACCACCATCTCAAATTTGAGCAGGGAGGGGTGACCTCCTCAGGGTCCCTCCTCATAATCCAAGGCCCCAGGCCCAGCTCCCTATTGAAGCATCAATTCACCTGCCCTTCATTTAATTCAATCTACTGCATTCACTGCTTATGATGCATCCTCCTCTACACTGGGGAGATGAAGCGTAGACTTGGTGACTGCTTCGCTGAACATCTATGTTCTGCTCGCAAAAAAACACCCTGAGCTTTCAGTTGCCTGCCACTTTAACGTGCCACCCTGTTTCCCAGGCCAACATCTCTGTCTCAGTCTTGCTGCAGTGTTCCAGTGAAGCTCAGTGCAAGCTGGAGGAACATCACCTCATTTTCCTTTTAGGGACCCTGCAGCCTTCAGGACTCAATATCGAGTTCAATCATTTTGGAGCCTGAAACACCTCCATCCCGTGTCCATTCCCCAGCCCCCACAACCCAAGCCCCGTCATCGCATGGGCTGCTATCAGCACAGCCAACCCATTCTCTCCCTCTCATGGTCCTCATTATCCGATTTTTCTCCTTCCCTGGCTTACCATTTGACATCCCTTTGAATGCCTAATTGTCTTGCTCTCTCTCTGAGCTCCGTCTCTCCACCTCTCCTCTCACTCCTTCCCCACTCCTGCATTCAGCACATATGCCACTTTTTCCTAGCCATTTACTAGGAAGGGACACTGGACTCGAAATGTTAACTCTGTTTCTCTCCACAGAGGCTGCCAGTCCTGCTGAGTTTCTCCAGCAATTTCTGTTTTTGCTTCAGATTTTCAGCGTCTGCAGTTCTTTGGTATGCTATCGGCCCTTCCTAACCAATTCCCACATCAGTCCCACCATCCCAGGAATCAGTTAGCTAAACCTTTGTTGCATTCCCTCTATGACAAGAACATTCTTTCTCAGATAAAGAGACCAAAACTGCATATCATAATTCAGGTGTGGCCCTGTACAATTGCAACAAGACATCCCTGTGCCTACACTTGAGTCCTTGCACTCTGAAGCCCACCATACCATTTGTCTTCCTTAGAAATGCAAACCTGTCTTTAGGGTGTTCAGTAAAATCCCAACTGGTGATCTAATGCAAAGCAACTGCTCTCAGTTATGTGCATTGTTCAGTGTATTTTTAGTAAACAGACAGTGTCGCATTAGAATAGCGACACAGAACATATTGCTAACTGGACATTGCAGAGCCTCTCTTACTGCTGAAGTTTTGTGAAGGGGGCTGGACTTTCTCGTTGTGAGTTCAGTCTCCCCCAGCTTCAGCCTCTGGTCCTGAGCAATAGAAAATCACAGCATAACATTTCTCTCAGAATTTCAGTGGTTCCTGAGAGTCTGCAGTTGGATCTTTCTGCCCCATCTTCTCATGGATCAAAAACGAAAGAACAACACTTCTCTCTACGCCTCCACTAGAGTGGCACAGTGACTCAGTAGTTAACACTGCTGCCTTACAGTCCCAGGGACCAGGGTTTGATTCCAACCTCAGGTGCCTGTGTGGAGTTTGCATGTTCTCCCTGTGCCTGTGTGGGTTTCCTCTGGGATCCCAGGTTTCCTCCCACAGTCCAAAGGTGGATGTATTGGCCACGCTAAATTGTCCCAGGGATGTGCAGGTTAGGTGTGTTAGCTATGAGAAGTATAGGGTTATGGGTGGCGGTGGGGTGTGTAGATCTGGGTGGGATGCCCTTCGGAGGGTTGGTGTGAACTCGATGGGTCAAATGGCCTGCTTCCACACTGCAGGGATTCTATGATCCAGTGCTGTACCATTTACGCTGTCTCCTGACATTAGCTTCACAGCCTCCCTGTTCTTACTGCACACATCCTCCAACCTGTTGGAAGGTCAGCATCTGTGTTTAATCATTAAGTAAAGGAGGTCAACAGCAGAAAATGAAGGCAGTTTGCACATCAAAGCCAAAATCAAGCGCCTAAACATTTCAATCCCATTTTCCAGCACATGACCCATAGCCTTGGCATCTCAATTTTACATCTTAATAGTTATGAAGATTCTGCCTTTATTTCTATATTGATACGTCACCCTTCACAGCTTCAGAAGGGCCCATATCAATGCATGACCAATTAATCACCCCTTAATGTTTACCACTGTTGCAGCAATGGGAAACACAATAACGAATGTAGGCACAGCAAGATCCCATGGAGTCTGGTGTCATAATGCCCAGATGAGTTATTTGTAGCGATGTTAGTTAAGAGATAAGTATTGGCCAGGGCACTCTTTCTCCTGGTGCAGCAGATGGTAGTAAATCAACCTGAGAGGGACTCAGTTTAATGTCACATCAAAAAGGCAGCTCTACAACACTCCCTCGGTGCTACTACTGAGGGATAATGGCCAGGATTTTTGGCTCAGGATCCTGGAGTCAGGGATGAACCATGCCTTCTGACTCGGAATCGTCCTGGGCTGTTCCTGTGGAGCATGAGGTACAGACACCTCTTGGCTTGCCTCTCATGCTGCGTTCGTAGGCAGTACAAAGCAAGCGATGGGAAATGGTTAACCACATGGGACTTACAGTAAAATGTGACACCTTCATTAAATTGACAAGCGATTGCTCTTTTCACACACAACTTAGAAAGGGCTCAATCAGGTGAGAAAGGCAAATTGATTTCACAAATCTGATCAGCTACAGAAAAAAACTGACAGGGTGTCAATAACCAAAAGGGTTTTAGCTTCTCTATCCTGGTGAGAGTGCCGTGATGGTGATGACACTGGGCCAAGTAAGCCAGAGGCTCCAGGCTAAATGCTGTGGGCACTTGGGTTCACATCCCACTGTGGCCAAGGGGAAATTTAATTCAATGAAGAGCTGGAATTAAAAATGAGCTTAATGGGACCCATGTTTGAAAACTCATCTCACTCACTGTTGAAGGAAATCAGCTTTCTTTATCTGATCTAGTGACTCCAGCTCCACAGCTATAGACTTGACACTTTGCTGCGTTCCGAAATGCCCTTTGGATTCATGTAGCAATAGGGATGGGCAACATCCTGTGAACACGTTAAAAAAACATGACTCAGCAATCTCAGACTTAACGCTACTGCTTAGAGATGGGAGTTTACAACTGTCCCACATTTAGACAGGAAAAGGTTTGTGTTCATCCTAATCCTGAATGCATCCCAAAATGTCCTCATAATCAACAGGCTTCGGGCAAGACTTGTGTTTCTGTAGCGCCTCGGGATGTTCGAAAGCACTTTGCTGTACTGCTTTGGGTGGCACTGCTGCCTCACAGCACCAGGGACCCAGGTTCGATTCCACCCTCGGGCGACTGACTGTGTGGAGTTTGCACATTCTCCCCATGTCTGTGTGGGTTTCCTCCGGGTGCTCCGGTTTCCTACCACAGTCCAAAGGTGTGTAGGTTGGGGTGGATTGGCCATGCTAAATTGCTCATCGTGTTCAGGGATGTGCAGACTACGTGGGTTAGCCATGGGAAATTCAGGGTGACTGGGATAGAATTAGAGGGGCGTGTGTCTGGGTGGGATGCTCCTCAGAATGGACTCAATGAGCCGAATGGCCTGCTTCCACACTGTAGGGATTCTATGAAATGGAGATATTACATCCTGGCAGGAAGAATGAGCAAGTCACACACTAATTAGGACAGAGACAGAGAAAGGTGAGGGTCCAGAAGCAGAAATAACTAAAAGTAGTGAAACAGGTTAAATAGGTGATTCAACACAAAGTCAGAAGTCACATGACATTGGATTGTTGTCCAAAAGGTTCAGGTGAAATCACAAGCTTTCGGAATACTGCTCCTTTGTCAGGTTCACCAAAGCTTGTCCATCATCCACAAGGCATAAGCCAGGAGTGTGACTGATTGATTTGATTTATTGTCACATGTACCTAAGTACAGTGAAAAGCTTTGTTTGTGAGCAGTACAGGTAGGCCATAGAAGCAAGGGCATACAGATAATAGGGTGAAAATAAACTTGGACAGAGTAAGGCATACTGGTTACGTAACACAGGATGCGCACTAGGAAGGGTCAACATTAACAAGACTAACATTATTTGAAATTGTATCAGAGATAATGGGAACTGCAGATGCTGGAGAATCCGAGGTAAAGAGTCCATTCCTCAATCTATTAACGGCAGGGAAGAAGCTGTTCTCGAACCTCCTGGTGCGTGTGCTCAAGCTTCTTATCTTCTGCCTGATGGAAGAGGTTGTAGGAGGGCATTCCTGGCATGGGAGGGTCTTTGATGATGTTGGCAGACTCTCCGCAGCAACAAGAAGATAAATTCAGTCCATGGGTGGACAGACAGTCTGGGCTGTGCCCACCACCTTCTGTAGTTTCTTACGGTCCTGGGCAGAGCAGTTGCTGTACCTGGCCGTTATGAACCGAATGTTTTCTGTGGTACATCTGTAAAATTGATGAGGATCCTTATGAACATGATGTAATATTTCCCACTTGCCCTGGATGGGGGCAGCCCCAACAACACTCCGAAAGCTCAACACCATCCAGGACAAAGCAGCCTCTTGATTGGCTCCACATCCACAAACATCCCACTCCCTCCCGCACCGACGCTCAGGCGCAGCAGCGTGTACCAGCTACAAGATGCCCTGCAGAAATTCACCAAAGATCCTCAGACAGACAACTTCCATCAAGAAGGCCAAGGGAAGCAAATACATGGAACGCCACCCCCTACAAGTTCCCCTCCGAGCCACTCACCATCCTGACTTGGAAATATGTCACCGTGCCTTCAATGTCGCTGGGTCAAAATCCCGTAACTCCCTCCTGAACAGCATTTTAGGTGTCCTTTCACCACATGAACTGCAGAAGTTCAAGAAAACAGCTCACTATTACCTTTTCTAGGGCAACTAGGGATAGTAAATAATAAATGCTGCCCAGCCAGTGACACCCTAAGATGGGACCTCAGAACCTTTGCAGCCACAGGAATGAATTCTATTCCCTGAGCCTCACAAATCATGACTGATGTTTAATCAGGATTGGTTCAGTATTGTTTGATCACCAGTGGGAGAGCACCTTGTGTGGAAGTTGACAGACAGTAGCCTTTGTTAAAGTGTGATGCTTCCCACAGTCAAATAGTTTACCAATATTCAAGGCTCACACATTCAAACAAGAGGCTTACTGTTTAGGAGCTGTCTGCATCCTAAACTGAGCCCCTAAGGTCAGGATTACCTTAAAAGATGCGCAGCCCATAGAGACAGCCAGTTGGGAAATCAAAAGGATGCACATCTATTTAACTGGCAAACATTTCTGGGATGCCCCACATGGGAACATGTGATGATATGTATTAGAACATAGAACACAGAACAGTCCATCGCCTCAGGTAATAAACAGACACTAGTCATGTGTGCCCCAGGTTGTCGAATAGTCCCCTCTGAAGGATGCTCTTTGTTGAAAGTCTGCCTCGTCCCAAACCTTGTCCTTTTGGATCTCCAAATGAACAGAAATCCCTTGGGGGGGGGCGGTGAGGGGAAAAAAGAGATAGTAGGTATATGAGATTAGGTTTGAATACATCATGGCTGGCACAGACATGGTGGGCCAAAGGGCCTGTTCCAGTACTTATGAACATTAGAACGACCACAATATTAATGAGCAGAACATACAGTACTGGTTTAAGTTTAATTTTATTACAAAAAAAAATTCTAATGTAATACACATGTAAACTATATATTTTTTGGCAGAAAAAGAACTAGGCATTTGGGATTCACATCTCTTCATGAGGAGTCAACAGCTCAGTTGAGAAAAGGCTGGTGAAAAACCTGGATGAAAATTCAGCAAACCGTTAGATATTCAGGGATATATTTCTGTCCCTTGAAAATCATTGCTCCCAGATTTGCAAATGCACATCTGTTCGTCATATGTCCTTGAAAGGGTTTGGCTGCAAAATGGTATTGCAAAGATTCAGGCAAAAGCAGCAACCCTTTGAGATGATTCACACATGAGAATAATTTGCTGAAAGTCCCTAAAAGTGGGAGGCTTCTGCTCAAGTTCTGATATTTTAGTCCAAGGCTGTTTGAGGTCAGGTTGAGCAGGGTCACATTCACATTGAAATCTTCTTTGTGAATGTATCAGGTGCCAGATACACAACATTCTTCTACATTTCATCAGTTTGCCACAGTTTGATTGGATGGAACTGAGGCACATTACATCACTTCTGGCCAATGGGAGGGCTCACAGAGTTGATGACATAATTTCATCTCCTGTCTATGAATTCACCCATCCAAACAGACGAAACAAAGGTATGAATTGTCTCTAATCTCAACCTGTTCCTCAACTCGCCAAGTTCCGCACCCCCCCAATCTTTTCTTTTTGCCTGTTAGCTAATTTCCTCCCCTCCTTCTCACTCCCCCACTGAACTACCCATCCTCCACACTTCCTCCCTCCCCCCACCCCTCCCACCAATTGATCACTCAAACTGGTGAAAGGTCATCCAGACCGCAAGCTTGTTCTCCCTCCGTAGATGCTGCCAGATCTGCAGACCATTTCCAGCTGCTCCTCTTTGGAATTGCATCCCTGTCCCTCTACTCGCTTTGCTACTGGTCTAAGGGTTTCGAGCAGCTTTCATACCATTTTTTCTTAATTTCAAAATGTACTTTATGCGTAAAGAATATCCTTACTAACGTACACATGGTAACAAACACAATTTGCTTCTGTGCAGTAGTATATCAAGGAAACAAACAAATATTGGAGTTTGACCCTATCCAACTAAACCATAGGCATCTCTTACTGGGACCAGACCATATTTACATGCATTGGGCACCGAGACGGTCCGATAACTGAACAAAACCCTGTTTAATATCAACAGGAAGCCCTCAGACGGTGGTCTTTCTGCACCGCATCTTGGTGGCTCCTGCTCTGAGCTTCAGTGTGTCCCTCAGCTCATAGACCTGGACCTTGGAAATGTGCCAGCCTGCAGCACTCATTTGGGGCCAATGACTTTGTTCTGGAAGACCAGCAAGGTTCGGTCAGACAAAATAGCATCTTTCATCAAGTCGATTCTGCTCCTCCAGGCGCAGTTAACGTTTATCTTGGTGTGCGTCCTGGGGAACAGTCTGTGGAGCAGTTTCCACACATATCCCATCCCCACCTTGCTGCCATTCTAGGATTACCATCCATGATCCTCTCACCTCTGGGATAGTTGAGGCATGAACGACATTTAAGAAAAATTTGGACAATTATTTGAAGCATCATTGACCACAAGGTCATGGGCCAAGTGCCAGAAAATGGGATTTGATTGATTAGGTGCTTAATGAATGGTGTGGACATGATCTCTTTCCATGCTATAAAACCTTTTCACTGCTCTGACAGGCAACGCAGAGGCAAACTTTCTCTAAAATGTTCTCCAGCTGAACTGCCATCTTCAACACATATCATCGAGCTCCACCACTCTCACCCCTCCCCATCCCAATATCCAGTCCACTGATCCCATCCTTTAACCTCTGTTTCAGGCTGAACCAATCTGTTTGGAGCCTGGGAATCCTGTGTGGCACTGAGCAGAGAGAAAGTTTGGAATAAAGAGAGAAAAAGGTAATAAGAAGGAGGAAAATAGAAGTAGACCTTTCAACCCATCAAGTCTGCTCCACCATTTGATAAGATCGTGGTTGTTCTGATCATCTTCAACTCCACTTTCCTGCCGTTTTCCCTGTAATTAACAACAGGAACAAAGACAGATTGCATTTACATCGAGATAGTAGGAACTGCTGATGCTGGAGAATCTGAGATAACAGAGTGTGGAGCTGGATGAACACAGCAGGCCAAGCAGCATCTCAGGAGCAGGAAAGCCGACATTTTGAGTCTGGACCCTTCTTCAGAAAAATGTGTAGAAGGGTCCAGACCTGAAACGTCAGCCTTCCTGCTCCTCTGATGCTGCTTGGCCTGCTGTGTTCATCCAGCTCTACGCCTTGTTATCTTGCATTTACTTAACACCCTACGTGACCTTAGGATGTCTCTAACTCTTTATTGTCAATTAAATGCTTCTTGAAATGTTTGTGGGAGCATCCTGTGTGTAAAACTTTTGTTTTCACTACAAGATGGCTACATTTTAAAAGTACATCATTGGCTCGAAGATTCTTTGGCACAACCATCATTGACACCTTGTAAAAGCAATTTTTTACTGAGTTTGCAACTGGCAAAAAAAAACACTGCAATGCTGTATCCAGGCCCGAAACGTCAGCTTTCCCGCTCCTATGATGCTGCTTGGCCTGCTGTGTTCATCCAGCTCTACACCTTGTTATGTTGCATTGCTGTATGTTGGACCTCAGTCATTGAGAGAACCAGATAAACAAACCTTTGCGTGTGGCTGTCTGTGTGTGTGCGTGTGTGTGTGTGTGTTTTTCCTTTTTAAAATAGTGGATCTGTTTACACAATAAGCTGGTTAGACTGTGTGTGTATTTGTATTATCACTGGGATATGTTTCCATTTGTGTGACAGAGTCTCTGGTCAGGTGAAAGCCTCACAGCTCACAGACATCACCGCCCATCCCCACCCCCCAGCCCCCACCCCAGGCGAGCCTGTTTCAGTCCATGCAATGGGGTCCTGTTGTGTGTACAAACTTAATTTTGTTTGTCAAGGTGAGGGGATTGGGAAATGGAAAAGCGCTTTCACCTTGAGATCCAGCTCAGGGTGCAAATGGTCTGTGTCGATCACAGCTGTTTGAGTTGGCCTCCAGTGTTGCCTTCCTCCTTGCGTGAGACGCCTCAGTAACCACGTTCACCTCCGAGCCAGAGGTTCAAGCCCTATTCCGGGGTGGGGCGTTAGGGTGTGGACATCGTTGGCAAGGCCATTGGTGCCCATCCTTAATTGCCCTTGAACTGAGTGGCCTGCCCAGCATCTCATCTCAGAGGGAGGTTAACAGTCATAGAGTCATTGACGCTGCGCAGCACAGAAAGACCCTTCAGTCCAACTTGTCCATGCCGACCAGCTATCCTAAATTAATCCAGCCTCATTTGCCAGCATTTGGCCCATATCCCTGTAAACCCTTCCTACTCATGTCCCCATCCAGATGCCTCTTAAGTGTTGCAACTGTACCAGCCCCCACCACTTCCTCTGGCAGCTCATTCCATACACGCACCACATTTTGAATGGAAAAACTGGCCCTCAGGTTCCTTTTAAAACTTTCCCCTCCCACCTTAAACCTATGCCCCTCTAGTTTTGGACTTCCCCACCCTGGGGAAAAGGCCTTGGCTGCACCCTATCCATGCCCCTCATGATTTTATAAGCCTCTGTAAAGCAGCCCCCCTCAGCCTCCGATGCTCCAGGGAAAATAGCCCCGACCTATTCACAACCACATTGCTGTGGGTCTGATGTCATATGTAGGCTCAGACTGGGTAAGGATGGCAGATTTCCTTTCTTGAAGCACATGATTGAGCTTAATGATTTTTACTCAGTGCTTCAGTTTTACAGGACATTGCCGAGACTCTATCTGGAGTAAAGTGACAGTTTGTGTTGGAGCCAGTTCAGAGATGGCTCATGAGACCAATATCTGGCCTGAGAGGCCTGTCTAATGATGAAAGCTTGGATAATCGGGGCTTGTATTTGCTGGATTTTGAAGAGTGAGAGATGACTTGTCTGAAACATACAAGATTCTGAGGGGATCTGAGGTTCTGAGGAAGGGTCACTGGATCCGAAACGTCAACTCTGATCTCTCTCCACAGATGCTGCAGGACCTGCTGAGCTTTTCCAGCAATTTCTGCTTTTGTTTCTGATTTGCAGCATTTGCAGATCTTTCAGACTTTATTTAAGATTTGATAGGGTGTATGTGGTGAGAACTTTCACTGTTGTGGAAGAGTCTAGAATGAGGGGTCACTGTTTAAAAATTAGGCACCATCCATCCAGAAGTGGGAAGAAGGGAATTTATGTTTTCTCTCAGAGTGTTGGGTCTTTGGAACTTTCTTCCAGGTGAGACAGTGGGAATATTTGAGGTAGACGTAAAGTTGACAGGGAGATCGGGAATGTGAGTCGGAGGTTACAATTAAATCAGCCATGATCATATTGACTGAGGGGTCATCCTTAAGGGGCTAACTGACCTACATTTGCTGTGTATTTTAACAAAAAATGTCATGGGCCCTTTTACCGTGTATCTCGGATTTATGAACGATTTTAAATTTGAATTGAAGTCATATTGAAGACTATTAACCTCGAGAGGTCACCACTACAATACCATCACTCTCACCACAATTCTTTATCATTGATGATCAAAGTGATTAAATGAATCTCTTTGGTAGATAACTCCAAAATAGTGTTTTTCTATCCTTTGGGTCGACTGGCCCATGTTGCGCTCAATTTCTGCAAGTTGTGTCAAGGGGGAAATTCTGTAATATTCTACAAACACTTGATCTTGTAGTTTGTGGAATTTATTTTCCACTGTTGGTTACATTTTACCAAAAAATCAAATGGAAGTAGTAGAATGTGGGACTTTGTTGTCACACAGGTTCAAACCAAAGTAAGCAGCTGATCGAAAGTCCATAGCCCCTTTTGGTTTCTTCAAACATTTATGCAAATATTTAACTGCTCTCTCTCTCACAGGAGGAGTGTAGACTTCAGAAGGGACTGAAACATGAGCATAACACTGCCATAAGTTACTAGGCTACGAGGTTTCATTTTCACTGTTTATGTCATCTGAAATTTTATTAAAGAGAGATGTCACAAACTGTCACATACTAAATGGTTGAAGACATTTATAATGACGAGATTCACCCTCTTTAAACACAGAAAAAACATCTGTAACTTATTCGAGTTGTATTATTTACAATTTCTCTGGATTTATTAGTGAGGATCTCACGTGTACATCAGATTGTCTCATCCACAGGTGGATGCTTTTACATTTACCTTATCGAACCTATTTGTAACTTTAAAGCTCTCTCCCTATCAGAAGCTCTGAGCTTCAGTCTATTTGTTGTTACAAACCTCTCAGTTTTGCTCTCATTCTTTTATGTAGTTATTGCTTCCTTTATAATAGCACTAAATCCCTGTTATAATATGGTGATCGGAACATTGTACGGTGCCTCCAGGAAGATTCAATGCCTTCTCTACTTTTAAATTTGATCCCTTTCGAATTGAGCTGCTTTGTGTTTAATGGTAGCCAGGATGTGGAGATGCTAGTGTTGGACTTGGGGTGGGGGTGGTGGGGGGTTGGGGGGGGCGGAGAGGGGAGTGCGGATGGTGGTAACACAAAATCAGAAGTCACAGGTTCACCTGACAAAGGAGCAGCACTCCAAAATCTTGTGATTTCACATAAACCTGTTGAACTATAACCTGGTGTTGTGTGACTTCTGACTTTGTGTTTAATGATTTACGTAACCTGTTTCACTACTTATAGTCATTTCAGCTTCGGGACCCTCAGCTTTCTCTATCTCTCTATCCCACTTAGTGTGTGGCCTGCTCATTCCTCCTGCCAGAATGTAATGCTTGCATTTCACAGAACTGTAGAACCCCTACAATGTGGAAGCAGGCCATTTGGCCCATTGAGCCCTCAATGATCCTATGGAGCATCCCAGCCAGACCCACCCTATCCCTGTAACCCTGCATTTCCCATGGCTAACCCACCTAGTTTGCACATCCCTGGGCACAATGGGGCAACTTGGCATGTCCAATCAACCCTAACCTGCACATCTTTGGACTGTGGGAGGAAACTGGAGCCCCCAGAGGAAACCCATGCAGACACAGGCGAGAATGCAAACTTCACACAGACAGTCCCAATCACTCTACAATTAACTAGCATGGGGGTCAGTTAGTTTAGTTGGCTGGATGGGGTTGGTTTTGTCATGCAGAGTTCAATTGTCATGCATGGGCTCAATTCCCAAACTTACTGAGGTTAACATGAAGGAGTCTCCTCTCAACCTCTCCTCTCGCCTGAGCTGTGGTGACCCTCAGGTTAAACTACCACTAGTCTCTCTCTGAGATAATAAGAACTGCAGATGCTGGAGAATCCGAGATAACAAGGTGTAGAGCCGGATGAACACAGCAGGCCAAGCAGCATCATAAGAGCAGGAAGGCTGACGTTTTGGGCCTAGACCCTTCGAAGGGTCTAGGCCTGAAATGTCAGCCTTCCTGCTCCTATGATGCTGCTTGGCCTGCTGTGTGCATCCAGCTCTACACTAGTCTCTCTCTAGAGAGAGCAGGCCTAGAGTCTGGTAGGACTACAGTGACTTTTCAGTTCTGCACTTTACCATTGCTCTGTGTGAAAACAGCATTGATCAGCAACATGGAAGAGTCTCATGGAGAATTACTCACAATTTCTACGGCATGTCTAATTGGGGAAGAAAGCCCAGCAGTTTCCAACAAACCGGAATGATGAAGTTTCCAACACTGCAGGATTGGCACGGCGTCTCCCAGAATTGAAGATTGATCTTCAGGACATTGCTGGGGCCAACCCTGGGTAAAATGCACAGGGATTTTATTAAGCTTGAGGTGGGGAGCTCAGAAGAGATTTACCAGGACGTTGCCTGGTATGGAAGGTTTGAGTTATAAAGAAAGGCTGGACAGGCTGGGATACAGTAAGGACTGCTGGTGCTGGAGTCAGAGATGACACAATGCAGAGCTGGATGAACACAGTAGGCCAGGCAGCATCAGAGGAGCAGGAAAGCTGAGGTTTTGGGCCTAGACTTCAGCTTTCCTGCTCCTCTGATGCTGCTTGGCCTGCTGTGTTCATCCAGCTCTACACCTCATTATCTCTGAAAGAAAAGACTGTTTGGCTCTCAGTCACGCATCAACTAAATGGGCACTGCTTTCCAAAGCAAAGGCGTTGCATATCAGGGCTAGAGGTGTTGACCAAACAGTGACTGTAGCATTGGCAGGTAGGCTGGGGATGGGCCAGTGCTGGCGGAGAGCGAGTCATGTGTCAAAATCTCCAGGAATGGATGTAATCACAGCTGGCAACCCTAACCCAGTCAGAGGTTCCTTTATGTCTAAAACTTTGCATCCGTTAATGGCACCAGCCATCAACCTTGTATCCCGCAAAGCATCAAAACTCAACAGAGGGAGGCAAGAGAATGTAAGAACTAGGAGCAGAAGGAGGCCATTTGGCCCCTCATGCCTGTTCCATCATTCAGTACAACCACGCACATGGATATAGTTGTGGCCTCAGCTACATGTTCCACGTCCAAAACATATTGACAACTGTGTCAACCAAAAATCTGTCTAACTGGATGTATTCAATGCTCCAGCCTCTACTGCTCTCTGGGAAAGAGGATTCCAGAGATTCATGGTTCCCTGAAAGAAAAACAACTCCTCCTCATCTTTGCCTTAAATGGGAGAAGGCTTACGTAATTATACCACCATGGGGGGGGGGGGGGGGGGGGGGGGGAGCATCCTCTCAGCATTTGCCCTGCCAAGGCCCCCTTGGTAAACAGATTGATCAACCATACAGTGGCACAGAGACACTGCAAGAGACAGATGTGCATTTGTCTTGAGCTGTTCACATCCTCGGGGTGCCTGTAAGTGTCTCACGATCAACAGCATTGGTTAGGCCACTTTTGAAACAGCGTCTTCCTGCTTTAGGAAAGATGTGAAACTTGAAAGGGTTCAAAAAATACCTACAAGGATGTTGCCAGGATCGGAGGGTTTGAGCTACAGAGAGATGCTGGGGCTATTTTCCCCGGAGGCTGAGGGGTGACCTTATAGATGTTTATAAAATCAGGAGGGGCATGGAGAGGGTGAATAGCCAAGATCTTTTCCCCAGGGTGGGGGAGTCCAAAACTAGAGGGGCATAGGTTTAAGGTGAGAGGGGGGAAAGATTTTAAAAATGACCTAAGGGCAACATTTTCACGCAGAGTGTGGTGCGTGTATGCAATGAGCTGCCAGAGGAAGTGGTGGGGGCTGGTACAGTTACAGCATTTAAAAGGCATCTGGATGGGGACATGAATAGGAAGGGGTTAGAGCGAAATGGGCCCAATACTGGCAAACGGGGCCAGATTTATTTCGGATAATTGATTGGAATGGACAAGTTGAGTTGAAGGATCAGTTTCAGCGCGATGTGACGCTATGATTCTGAAGTGCTGTTGTTCTCTATATGGGAAAACACAGCAGCCACAAAGTGCACAGCAAGCTCCCACAAACAGCAACGCGATCATGTCCTTTTAGTGACGATGGCTGAGGGACGATCGTTGACTCGCACCCTCGGGAGAATGCCCCTCGGACTTCCAGGGAGCTGTGGGAGTCCTGTCCTGGGGTCTTTGACATCACCTGAGAGGCCAGGACGTAGTTTTGTTCAATGGCAATGTTTAAAACGTGACGCCTCTGACAACACACTGAATGAGAAAACAATTCACTTCATTTCCTTAGCTTAAGGCCCGTATGGTGACAAGGAATCACAGTTTCCCACCATGCCCCCTGTGCTGGCAGATGAAGTCACTAATGAGATAAACAGAGAGCAACTTAGCAACATGTGCCGCAAGCTTGTGGTTTTTTTAACAGAGCGAAGGTGGAGTTACTGCAGTTGCTGGCCTTGCCAAGCGAGAGAGAAAAAAAGGTTGACTCATTGTTTGAGAGAATGTCAATGACATCACTCATTTGTTAATCTGTATGTGTGAAGCAAAAACAATAACAGCCCCTGACAAACAACACTGAGATCATGGTCTAATTTAAACTGTTACTCTGCACAGTTAATGTGAGGTCATTCCTTCCCCAGGTGATTGGCTGAGAATTGAACTCTGCTGTATCTATGGCTTAACAAGAGTCAATGAATACCAGATTCCGTGAGAGAGAGAAGGAGAAAAAAGAGATAGAGAGAGGTAGAATGAGTGAGAGGTTACACAACAGAGAAAAAGAATGACAGTTTTCTCTGACAGTGATACACAGGGAGATGGACAGAGAGAACGAGAGAGAGAGACAGGAAGAACAGAGGGAAACAGAGACAGTCAGAAGACAGGCAGAGAGGGAGAGAGACAGAGAAAGAGAAATGGCACACGAAGAAGAAGAGACTGTGACGTCAGATCGAGGTAAGGTTAACCAGAAGGACAGAGAGAGAGAGAGAGATAGAGAGAGGTACAGAGAGAGAGAGAGAGAGAGAGATAGATACAGAGAGACAAACATTGAAGAGTGAGGAAAAGAACAAAGAGAAAAATAGAGACAGAGAGACATTTTGAGAGAGAGAAACAGAGAAGGGGTGAGATGAAAAGAACAGAAAGAGAGAGAAACAGAAGCTAGAGGGAAAGAAAAGAGTAACAAACAGGGAGAGATTGTAATGGCGACTGAGTAAAAGAATTATTGAGATGCAAATACAGAGAGAAAGAGCTCTATGTGACATGTGTGACAAAAAAAAAGGTGGTCAGGGTATGTGTCACAGTGTTTTTGGTGCTCCAACAGCAGTTATCCCTGCTCCCTCCTGAAAGCCCACTGTGAGTAGCATCACCCTGACTGACCATTACCATGTCAGAATTGTTGGTGCAAGAAGGAGGGGGAGGGGAGGTGAATGCATCTGCCACTGATTGCAAATGGGTCTTCAAGATCCAGTGCATGGACCTTGGAACCAGTGCCTGGACAGGGGTCTGGCAGGGAGGCAGGGGGCACTGGAGGGTGTTTAGTTTTTTGCACAGAGATCAGGGGCAGGACTGCTAGACTGTCTAAGGTCTCAGTAGACTGGGGCTGAACCACAGACTGTGCTCCAGCACAGAGCACATTCTCCCAGTACGCCACTTCCGGTCTCCCTGCTCTAGGAGAGATATTTTTAAACTTGAAAGGGTTCAGAAAAAAAATTACAAAGGTTTGGAAGGTTTGAGCTACAGAGAGAGGCAGAATAGGCTGGGGCTATTTTCCCTGGAGCGTCAGAGGCTGAGGGGTGACCTTACAGAGGTTTATAAAATCAGGAGGGCATGGAGAGGGTCAATAGCCAAGGTCTTCTCCCTGGGATAGGGAAGTCAAAACTAGAGGGGCATAGATTTAAGGTGAAAGGGACCTAAGGGGGAACATTTTCACACAGAGTGTGGTGCGAGTATGGAATGAACTGCCAAGGAAGTGGTGGGGGCTGGTACGGTTACAACATTTAAAAGGCATCTGGATGGGTACATGGATAGGAAGGGTTTAGAGGGATATGGGCCAAAAGCTGGCAAATGGGACTAGATTAATTTAGGATATCTGGTCAGCATGGATGGATTGGGCTGAAGGGCCTGTTTCTGTGCTCTGTGATTCAACGATGAGAGCTAATCTCTGATGAAACATCTTCGGATATAACAAGAACTGATATAATTTATTAAGATTTAACATAACTCACGGCATTTCTACAACTTACAGTACACTGCAATCCTGCCTGCATCCACCCAGCTCAGGCAGTGATAGTCTCTGACTCAGGAGGTTCAGGTTCCAGAAACCACGAGCATGTAGCCCAGGCAGGCACTTTGAATTCAGGGTTAATTCTGCCAGTTTTCAGGAGAGACATTAAACATAAGGGAGGCGAAGTCCTGCTGGTATTATTGCTGGATTATTAATCTAGAGACCAAGGTAATGTTTGACCATAAGATCATCAGTATTAGGAACAGAATTAGGCCATTCAGCCCATCAAGTCTGCTCCACCATTTGACCATGGCTGATATGTTTCTCAACCCCATTCTCCCGCCTTCTCCCTATAACCCTTGATCCCCTTACTAATCAAAAATTGAACTATCTCTGTCTTAGATACAGCCAATGCCTTGGCCCCCACAGCCCTCTGTGAGAGTGAGTCCCACACATTCCCCACCCTCTGGCTGAAGAAGTTCCTCCTCACTTCAGTTCTAAAGGATCATCCCTTCACTCTGAGGCTACGTCCTCAGGTCGCAGTCTCTCCCACTGAGTGGAAGCATCTTCTCTAGGTCCGCTCTACCCAGGCCGCTCAATAACCTGTAAGTTTCAATCAGATCCCCCCCAATCCTTCTAAAGCCCACCCAATGCAGACCCAGCGTCCTCAACTGCTCCTCATATGACAACCCTTCATCCCCAGGATCATTCTTGTAAAACTCCCCTATATCCCCTTCCAACATTAGAACATCGTTCCTCAGATGCAGGACCCGAAACAGCTCACAATATTCTAAATGCAGCCTGACCGGACCCTTGTACAGCCTCAGCTGTACATCCCTGCCCTTGTATTCTAGCCGTCTCGAAATTAATGCTAAATAAATGCTTCGGGGACCGAGGTTGGAATCCTGCTGAGGCAGACGGTGGGGATTGGAACTCAGTAAAGAATCAGGGATTAAGAGTCTAATGATGACGATGAAACCAAGCCAATTATCAGGAAAAAGGCCATCATGTCCTTTCGAAAGAAATCTGCTGTTCTTCCCTGGTCTAGCCTGTATATGACAGCAGTCCCTCAGCAATGTTGCAGACACTTAATTAAGTCTGTGCAATAAATGCTGGCTCAGCTAGCGATCCCAAGGGTGAATTAAAAGAATCATAAGCAAACTGAGGCCCTACCCAGCTCCCAGGACATAAAAGATCCCGCGTCACCTGTTGACAAGAAGGAGTGGGGTGTCCAGTACCCAGGTCAGTGTTTAACCTCCCCCCACCTCAAAACCGACTAGTCATTGACCATATTGTTGCTTGTGGGATCTTGCTCTGCACGTCTGGCTACTGCAGCTCCTGCTTTTGCAGCATGGATTCCATTTCAAGAGTTGTTGGTTGGGCAGGCCCTGTGAAGAGTTCCACACAAATGCGAGCCTCCCGTTCAATGTATTGACGTTATCACCCCCCCCCCACCCCCAGCTCCTACTATCACCCCTGGGGAAAACATCTGCCCACCCTTTACCATTCCCCCACACCCGTACACTGGAAATCAGAAAGAGTGATTAGGTGGGAACAGTGGGCGGTAGCGTTTTAAAGAGAAGTCCCTTGGGGATGGGTTGAGGTGCTGAGACACTAACCTTTCAACTCTGAATCTGTTACAAAACCCAACCCCTGACTCAGGAGCTGAAAGGGTCAGTGATTATTCCTGAGAAGGGTGCCATTTGGCCCATTGAATCCATGCCAGCCCTGAGCAAGGAGCAACTGTGAGCAGTCCCAGCCCAGTCTGTTTTCTTTTCCGCTCAGGATGAGGACATCGCTGGCCAGGAAGCATTTATTGCTGATCCCTAAATGCCCAGAGGGGCAGTTAAGTGTCAACCACATTGCTGTGGGCCTGGAGTCACATGTAGGCCACACCAGGTAAGGATGGCAGTTTCCTTCCCTCAAGGGCGTTAGTGAACCAGGTGAAATTTTTCCATCTACCGTAGTGGGATTTGAACCCAGATCCACAGAACATTCGCTGAGTCTCTGGATTAATAAACCAGCAATGGTACACCAGGCCATGACCTCCCGCTAATGACCATTCCCATACTGAGAAGGTTTAAGGAGGGAATCCCAGAGGTTGAGGGCATAGTTAACTGAGGGTCTGGCTGTCCATGTTTGTGCAAGTAAAGTCGATGAGCAAACTCTGTTTTTAAAAAATATCATTTCTCTCGTGCTTTTCAAGGGCACAGGGGATTGAAAAGTACCTTTCAGCCAATGAAGTGTAGTCAGTGTTACAATGTAGGAAACACAGCCACCAATGCACGCACAGCAAGCTGTCATGCATATCAGAAATTAAAACAGAAATGGCTGGAAAAGCTCAGCAGGCCTGACAGCATCTGTGGAGAGAGACCATTGTTAACCTTTCGGGTCCAGTGACCCTTCCTCAGAACTGCTGAGCTTTTCCAGCAATTTCCAATTGACAGCAATTCTGTTGTTTCGGTTCCCATTGCCACCGATCTGGTAAAGGACAAGGTAAGAGATTATATGATACCAGATCACGGTCCAACAGGTTTATTTTCACCTGTCTGACTATAACCTGGTGTCGTGTGACTTCTGATCTTGTCCACCCCCAGTCCAACACCAGCTCCTCCACATCATGGTAAAGGCCAGATTAACTCTTTCTGTGAACTAGATTGAGGGGTGAATATTTTCCAGCTTCCCAGAGAGGATTCCCTGCTCATTTCTGAAATAAGGAGCCTGTCCACCTGAGATAACAAAGTGTGGAGCTGGATGAACACAGCAGGCCAAGCAGCATCTTAGGAGCACAAAAGCTGATGTTTCGGGCCAAGACCCTCACCTGAGATAGCCAATGGGGCTTCAGTTTAACGTCAGATCTGAAAGATGCCAACTCACTCAGCCATTCCAATGAGGGGAGGTTACTTTGAAAAAATTTGTAACTTTACTAAGCTGTGAGTTTTCTCCAGTTTCCCAAAGAACCTTAACCCTCATTGTCTACATCCACACCTCTGTGCAGCAATATAATTCAGCGAGACCATTCTGTTGTGACAAAATCAGTTTTGAAACTTATCCTCCCCTCATTGTAATGTAAACCTAACAACAGCGCACTGACAGCAAGCTAATGGGCTGTCGTTAGATACTGATGGACAGCCATCTGAATGTCAGGTTAAACAATGTGATTGGTAGTTTGGCTGATGTAAAGTAACACCCCGAATATTACCTGTCCCCTGTGGACATTCTTCACTCTCACCTCTGAGTCTGAAAGTTGGACGTTCAAGACTCACCACAGGCGCATCATCAAAGACCCCTCCCATGCTGGCTATAATCTCTTCCAGAGATAGTACGAACTACAGATGCTGGAGAATCCGAGATAACAAGGTGTGGAGCTGGATGAACACAGCAGGTCAAGCAGCATCAAAGGAGCAGGAAAGCTGACGTTTCATCAGATATTTCTGATAAAGGGTCTAGGCCCAAAACGTCAGTTTTCCTGCTCCTAAGTTGCTGCTTGTTCTGCTGTGTTCATCCAGCTCCACACCTTGTTATCTCATAATCTCTTCCAACCTGTTCTGTCAGGCAGAAGATACAGAAGCTTAAACACGTGCACCAACATAGGGAGGCGATGGTCTAGTGGTATCATTGCTGGACTATTAGTCCAGAGACCAGATAATGTTCTGGGGTCCTGGGTTCAAATCCCATCATGGCAGATGGAGGAATTTGAATCCAATGAATATCTGGAATTAAGGATCTAATGAAGACCATGAATCTGTTGTTGGTTGCTGGGAAAAACCCATCTGGCTCACTAATGCCCTTTAAGGAAAGAAGCTGCCATCCTTACCTGGTCTGGCCAACGTGTGACTCCAGACCCACAGCAATGTGGTTGATTCTTAACTGCCCTCTGGGCAATTAGGGATGGGCAATAAATGCTGCCTGGTCAGTGACACCCTCATCCCATGAATGAATAAAGGAGTTTCAAGAACTGATTCTACCCCTCTGCTATTTGACTGCTGAATGGACCTCTCAAATTTCAAATCTAATGTTGATCTTGCTGTGTGCACCTCCTCTGAAACCATTACCCTGTCTGCCTCGCTGCGTCTGAACACCCCATGAGCCGTACATCCTTGTACATTATGATCTGCCTGTACTACACACAAAACTTTTCACTCTACTTAGGTACAGATGACAACAAAAAATCAAATCTAAGTTGAACCTGCTGTTGTGTCACTGTGGGAGAGCTACATTTTCAGAAGTGTTGCCTCTAGATTAAACTAATTTGCCCCACGATGGCTGTAAAAGATCCGACAACACTTTTCTGGCATTAGAATGGTGCTCTCTGCTGTCTTCGTCAATATTTATCCCACAAACAATACCAAAATCGGTGCTTAGATCATCAGCACGTTGCTGGGTGAGCTTGCTATGTGCAAACTGAATGCTTGTTTTCAATCATTGTAACAGTTTTTTAATGGTCTGGGCACATGCACCAATCCAGAAACCCACATGTTCACAATTTCAGAATCAGTACATCATTATGTAGCCTTCCAATGTAGTTTATATACAAAGGAACTGCACATGAAGAAAGGAAACCCAGCATCGAAATATTCAACCAGATAGAGGGAGCGGGAATGGGAATGGATGGGAGTGTGGATGGAGGGAGTGAGGATGGAGGGAGTGCAGATGGTGGGGCGCGGGGATGGAGGGAGTGGGGATGGTAGGGAGCAGGGATAGAGGGAGTGAAGGTGGGTGGTTAGTGAGGCTGGAGAGACCATGGGGGTGGGCACAAGGGGGGATATGCTGAGTGGGGATGCTAGGGGATTGGGAATGGGGGGAGCGGAAATAGTGGGGAATGGGGATGGTGGGGTGTGGGGATGGGGAGAAGTGAGGATGGAGAGGGCATGGGGATGGGGGCGATTGGGGACGGTGGGGAGTGGGGATGGTGGGGAGTGGAGATGGTGGGGCGTGGGGATGGTGGGGAGTGGGGATGGTAGGGAGTGGGAATAGAGGGAGTGAGGATGGGGGTATAATGAGGATGGGGAAGGCATGGGGTTGGGGACAAGTGGGAACGATGGGGAGTGGGGATGGGAGGAGTGCAGATGGTGGGGTAGTGCGGATGGAGGGAGTGAGGATGGGGGTGCAGTGAGGATGAAGAGGGAGTGGGGACGGGGGAAGTGGAGATGGTGGGGAGTTTGGATCTGGTGGAAATGGGAACAGAGGGAGTGACAATGGGATGCAGTGGGAATGGAGGGGAGTGCGGATGAGGGGAGAGTGGGGTTGGGGGTGAGTGGGAATGGGGTGGAGTGCAGATGGGAATGAGTGCAGATGGGGGCTAGTGGGGATGGGGGGAGTGTGAATGGGGGAGTGGGGATGGGGGAGTTGGGATGGGGGAAGACTGGGTATGGGAGAGTGTGGACGGGGGTAGTGGGGACAGGGTGGATTGGGAATGGAGGAAGTGAGGATGGGGGCTAGTGAGGATGGAGAGGGAGAGGAATTGATGTGGAGAGTGGGGGGAGTGAGGATAGGTGGGAGTGGGGGTTAGTGAGGGGTTTGGGGTGGGTTAGTGGGGTGGAGTGGGAGAGGGGATGGAGCAGAGAGGGGATACAGTATTGACAATAGTAGGAATGGGAATGGGGGAAGTGGGGAGTTAAGGTGGGAGGTGCAAAAATGTGGGGGTTGGGGGGGTGGTTGTGTGGGGCAGAAGGGAGGATGATGTAGTGAGGATGGGGAGAGTTGTGGGGATAGTGAGCGGATAGGGGAGTGAGAATGGGGTGTAGTGTGGATGGTGAGGAGAGATGGTGGGGGATTAGTGAGGATGGGGGGGTATGCGATTTCGCACATTCATAAGCCCCACCATCCACGAACATTTGCCCATTCACAGCCCCAGACCGTGTTTAAAGCCTCTCAGCCCCGCTCTCAGCCCCACCCAGGCCCTCTGTAGAAGCCAAACACATTTAAATGTAAATGTGTGAATTACAGTCCGGAGATGTGAGCTGTGTCAATACAGTCTGCCTTTTTTATTCATTTTGGGAACGTGTTTCACCAGCTGGCCCAGTATTTATTACCCGTCCCTAATTGCCCCTTGAGAAGGTGGGGGTGAGCTGCCTTCAGTCCATGTGCTGTGGGTTGACCCACAACGCCCTTAGGGAGGGAATTCCAGTATTGTGACCCAGTGACAATGAAGGAACGGTGATATATTTCCAAGTCAGGATGGCGAGTGGCTGGAGGGGAACTTGCAGGGGGTAGTGTCCCCATATACCTGCTGCCCCTTGTCGTTGTCTAACAAAGAAACATAGAAGATAGGAGCAGGAAGAGGCCATTCAGCCCTTCGAGAATACTCTGCCATTGTTCACAATCATGGCTGATCATCCAAATCAACAGCCTAATCCTGCTTTATCCCCATAACCTTTGATCCCATTCGCCCCAAGTGCTATATCTAGTCACCTCATGAATACATTCAATGTTTTGGCATCAACTAATGGTAATGAATCCCACAGGCTCACCTCTCTTTGGGTGAAGTAATGTCTCTTCATCTCCGTCCTAAATCATCTACCCTGAATGTTCAGACTGTGATCCCTGATTCTGGACACACCCACCATCGGGAATATCCTCCCTGCATCTACCCTGTCCAGCCCTGTTAGAATTTCATAAATCTCTATGAGATCCCCCCTCATTCGTCTGAATTCCAGTGAAAACAATCTCAACCCAGTCAATCTCTCCTCATACATCAGACCCTCCATCCCCGGAATCACATAAGGAACTGTATTTCGAAATAATTAATTGTAGGTGATGATGTGAAAGGTGCCATAGAAATGCAGGTTGTCCTTTCTATCTAAACCTTCACCAGAACACATTGTGATTGGTTAGTGACACAGAATGCCGTTCAACTCTGGCTCCCCATAATTGAATGTTTTTTTATGTACAACTGACTTAGGTGAGTATTTATCACAAAGCATCGGGGCAGTTTGGCCCTAGTTGTTTTGTTTCTAACTCACATTTGACCAATTCTAGCCTTTGGAGCATCTTTGCGTTCAACTTCATTGATAACTCTGCCTTCCACTGCCTGAGCCCCAGTTTCTGGGATTTCCTGACCACATCACCAAACTCACATTTTTTGACCAATGTTCCCTTTACTTGCCTGAATGACTCCTGAGTGTCACAGCATTCCTACAGACAGTCAGCCCATTGAATCTATACCAAACCCTCCAAATAGCATCCCACCCAGATCCACCCTATTCTTGTAAGCCTGCATTCCCCATGGCCAATCCACCCCAGCCTGCACATCTTTGGGCTGTGGGAGAAAAACCAGAGCTCCCAGAGGCTACCTGCATAGACACGGGGAGAACATGCAAACTCCACACAGACGGTCACCTGAGGCTGGAATCGAACCCAGGTCCCTGGTGCTGTGAGGCTGCAGTGCTAAACACTGAACCATCGTGCCACCTCTGTTTATGTGTTCATTTATCAAACTGGCCCCAATGTACCCTCCTCCATCTATCCCCATCAACACAGGGGAGACTCGGGTAATATTACTGCTAAGATTCAAGTCCCTGTTACTGGGAATACGGGTTCAAATCCCACCACAAAAGTTGGCGATATTTAAATTCAATCAATAAGAACCTGACAATGAAATCCAGTCTCAGTGACCATGACCCTAGTGTTGTAAAAATACAACATTTTTCACCAATACCCTTTTTGGGAAGGTAATCTGCTGTCCTTATTTAAGAACAAAGAATGGCAAAGAAACTGAACAGGTCTGTGGAAAGAGAGCGAGAGAGGGAGAGAGAAACAGTTTCTAATCTAATGCGAATCTCCTTCAGAATGCTGTTATCTTTCCCTGGTTCGGCCTACGTGTGACTCCAGACAGCAGAGTGGTGGCGTTGACTCTTAACTGCCCTCTGAAGGGGCTGGGCAAACTCCTCAGTTCGAGAGCAGTTGGAGCTGGGCTACAAGCGCTGGCTCAGCTGGCAATACTCACATCCCATAGAAATGTCCTTCTCGTCCTTTCTCCCTCATGTCCTTCAAGATGTTAGATTTAGATTTATTGTCAGGTACTCAGTTACAGAGTTACGGGATTACAGTGAAAAGTGGCACCATCTTAGGTACAGAAAGCTTAGGTACAATGTAGCAAGAGAAACAGAGTTAAAAAGTTACTCCATAGAATAGTAAAATCATAAAGAGATAGGGTCATAGTGAATATTAAAGTATTTTTGCAGTTTAAACAAGGAAAATAAAGGAATGTTAAAAGTTCAACAGACTTTGTTGAGTCCTCTGCTTATCTCGCTTTGCTGCTGCAGATACCATCATTACAGCTGCTGAAACTGCCACCTCCCTGATCACATCCAGTCGCTTTGGGCACATGCCCAGGCAGTATCCATTCACACGTTACACCTCCATGAGACCAGCCGACATACTGCCAAGAGACAAGGCCCACTGAGAGACCAGGCCTAGGCCCGCCGACAGACCAGGCCTAGGCCCGCCGACAGACCAGGCCTAGACCCAGCAAGAGACCAGGCCTAGGCCCAGTGAGGGATCAGGCCTAGGCCCGCCGACAGACCAGGCCTAGGCCCGCCGACAGACCAGGCCTAGGCCCGCCGACAGACCAGGCCTAGGCCCGCCGACAGACCAGGCCTAGACCCAGCAAGAGACCAGGCCTAGGCCCAGTGAGGGATCAGGCCTAGGCCCGCCGACAGACCAGGCCTAGGCCCGCCGACAGACCAGGCCTAGATCCAGCAAGAGACCAGGCCTAGGCCCAGTGAGGGATCAGGCTGGGAGACACTGAGGGACTAGGCTGGGAGCCGCCGAAGGACTAGGCCTAGACCTGCTGAGAGACCAGAAACGTCTTCCGCTCAAATACATTGACAGTAATCAGTTCAGCATTGCAGCAATGAGTTCCACTCCCCACTGTCTGGATAAAGATGTCTCACCTCAGCTCCTCATTGGATCTATTTGCGACTGAGTTGGATTTAATGCCACACCACCTCTCAGCCTGTAATGTGCTCAGTTCTCATCCTCAGCTCCCCCCAACCTGTGGAAACACTGTCCTATGCTTATTTCCCTAGTTCCATCTGAGTTGGGTGTTATTTTGACATGGGAAGATGTCTGAGTGAGAAACAGCACTAGTGAGAGATGAGGCACAGGGTTGTGTTGTGTTGTTGTGGGCGTGTTATTTATGTTCTAGGATCCCACTTTGTTTTTTGCACTCAGACACCTGGACCATGTGAGGCTATAATGGGAACGAGCAACTATAGCGTGGGCTTGACGGTGGATATTTTTAAGCTGCTCTTTGATACAAGCCGTTAAACCATTTCCTCAGAGTCAGGCCGAGCAACGTGGCTGACCTGTGAACCCTGTGGTCACCAAATGATTTGAGTTAAACCAGTGACTCGTACGTAGGAAGTGATATCACACTACGGTTTGAGTATTTGCAATGGGGAATTTTATGATCTCACAAGAAAGGTGAAAGGATTTTTCAAAAATAAAAATACAAATGCCTTTATAAAAATTATCATTTTTATTTAGAATGGTGTGTGGCAGCTGTTTCCCCTCCCCGAGACATAAATAAATGAAACATAATTGATAAAATAACTTATCAATAGCCACTTTGCAGTGAATGAATAGTTTCCAAAATGCATTGACACGAGTGAAATTGAAGATAATACCGCGCCCATTCCGAAATCCCAACAATAAGATATTCACAAACACCCACAGTCTTGATAAAAACCGAAGCAACTGCGGATGCTGTAAACCAGGAACAAGAACAAAGTTGCTGGAAAAGCTCAGCAGGTCTGGCAGTATCTGTGAAATTAAAAAACAGAGTTAACGTTTTGGATCCTATGACCCTTCCTCAGTTCTGAGGACCAGAAAAGTTAACCCACTATTCTTTTTGTTTGAGGGAGCACAGTGGGTCATTTTTGTTTTCATTCATTCACTGGATGAGGGTGTGACTGGCTAGGCCAGCATTTATTGCCATTTCCTAATTGCCCAGAGGGTAATTAAGTGTCAACCACATTGCTGAGGGAATAATGGTGGGAAAGTGCCTTGTTTTCCAAATGTCCTGGCTTGGAATCATTTACCCTATCTGAGCAGGCACTCGATGCTGCTAGTGTGCAACCTCAGTCAAAACGATGGCACCTCCTAAGGTATGGCACTCCCTCACTGGTGCAGCACTGTGGGATGATAGATTTCTACAGTAACGGCATTCGGGTTAGTGGATCTCAAAGCTGAAAGCCTTCAGATCTGAGACTGTGACTTACTGATCTAACAGTTTCAAAGAAAGAGCTTGCACCAACAGTTTACACGCTCAGAGTATCTGAAAGCGACTTAACAGAGAATGTGGGCTGATACTCCAGTCTGCGGCACTCAAGCAGCTCAAGAAGGGTATCTCACCACTACCTTCTTTGGGGGCAACTAGGGACGGGCAATAAATGCTGGCCCAGCCGGTGACACCCACATCCTGTGAATAAATGTCACCAACAAAAAAAAACCCACAAAACACAAAATTGTGAGATCATGGTCGCTTTGCTTGCTTGTGGGATCTTGCTGTGCGGCTACTGTTTTCACCTCCTCCACGGGGCAACTAGGGACGGGCAATAAATGCTGGTCCAGCCGGCGATTGCCCACATCCCGTGAATGAAAGTCAACAGAAAAACAAAATAAAAAAAACACAAAGGCGTGCAGTCACGGTCACTTTGTTTGCTTGTGGGATCTTGCTGTGCAGGCATTGTTTCCTGCGTTGTAGAGTGACTGCACTTTGTTGGGTAAGCTATCTGGCCATGGGAATTGTGGCGTGAATGTAATACTTTGTTTCACTGGAAGTAGAGGTTCAGTGCAGCTGCTAAAGATAGCTCTGCAGGTATCACTCGCCAACACTGACCAGACCTGTCCAAGCTGGATTCTGGGAAATATTCACTAAGACTCTTACAGTTTTACACATTTTATTTTAGGCTTACAATGGTTATTTTTATGTCATGTTGACACAGCTTCAGACCCCAAGCTTCAATTCTCAGTCCATCTTTGTTCCTCTTTTTGAGAAAGAATGAGGATGTTTATCTTGCAAAATTGTTCATTCTTTATAACTTGGGAACTAATAGGTTCTGACTTTTTCCAAACTACTGAGTCATAGGGATTAGGAAAGCACCAGGCTCAATCTTTGTCTAGGGTCCATTGTTGGCCTTTGTAAGCGTGGGCTTGTTCAGGTTTTGTTAAAATTCGACCCTTGGGCTCATAGGGCGAATATGATCTATAAGGGTTTCTGGCTTACTCTAACTCACGCCATGTCCTGTTCGTTAACCAATTCTCTATTTTTATTTGTCCAACTGTGACTGAAATTTTGCTTTGGGTGAAGTAATTTAGCTTTAGGGAGAAGCTGGATAAGCTTGGGTTATTTTCACTGGAGCAGTGGTGTTATCGCTAGACTGTTAATCCAGAGACCCAGGTTATGTTCTGGGTACCTGGATTCAAATCCTGCCACAGCAGATGGTGGAATTAGAATTCAACAAATATCTGGAATTAAGAGTCTAATGATGACAGTGAGTCCGGTGTTGAATGATGGAAAAGCCCATCTGGATCACCAATGCCCTTTAGGGAAGGAAACTGCCATCCTTACCTGGTCTGGCCTACATGTGACTCCAGACCCACAGCAATGTGGTTGACTCTTAACTGCCCCCTGGGCAACAAATGCTGCCTGGTCAGTGACACCCTCATCCCATGAATGAATAAAATAAAATTAAGGGGGCATGACTGAGGTGTATGAGGTCAGAAGTCAAATGACACCACATTATAGTCCCAACAGGTTTATTTGAAATCACAAGCTTTCGGAGTGCTGCTCCTTTATCAGGTGAACAGAAAGCCTGTGATTAAGAACATAGACCATAGGTCAGTACAGGCCCTTCGGCCCATGACCTATTATCCTACTAAGATCAATCTACCCTGCATACCCTACATTTTACTATCCTCCTTGTGCCTATCCAAGAGTCGCTTTAAAGTCTCTAAAGTATCTCACTCCACTATCACTGCCAGCAGCACATTCCACACGCCCACCCACTCTTTGTGTGAAGAACCTACCTCTGACACTCCCCCCATACCTTCCTCCAATCACCTTAAAATGATACCCCCTCGTAACAGTCATTTCTGACCTGGGGAAATGTCTAACTATCCATTCTATCTATGCTTCTCATCGTCTGGTAAACTTCTATCAAGTCACCGCTCATCCTTCTTCGCTCCAATGAAAAAAGCCCTAGCTCCCTCAACCTTTCCTCATAAGACCTGCCCTCCAGTCCAGGCAGCTTCCTGGTAAATCTCCTCTGCACCCTCTCTAAAGCTTCCACATCTTTCCTGTAATGAGGTGACCAGAACTGAACACAATATTCCAAGTGTGGTCTAACCAGGGTTTTATAGAGCTGCAGCATAACCTCACAGCTCTTCAACTCAATTCCCCTGCCGATGAAAGCCAACACACCATACGCCTTCTTTACAACCCTATCAACTTGGGTCGCAACTTTGAGGGATCTTTGGACGTAGACCGCAAGATCCCTCTGCTACTCCGCACTGCCGAGAATCCTGCCATTAACCCTGTATTCTGCATTCAAATTCGACCTTCCAAAATGAATCATTTCACACTTTTTCAAATGAGCCTGTGGACTATAACTTGGTGTCATGTGACTTTTGACCTTGTCCCTCCCAGTCCAAAACCGGCCCCCCGATATCATGATGTCTGAGGTTACGAGGGGCTTGGACTGGGTCAAATAGGAAGCAGCCATTCCCCATTGGTGAAGGGTCAAAAACGTTTCCTAAATTAAAAGGCAGGAGGTTTAAACAGGTTTTGAGGAAAACATTTTCACCCAGAGAGTGGTGGGCGTTCTGGAATGCCATGCCTGGGAGGGTAATTGAGGCAGGAAACCTCACAACCTTGAAAAAGTACTTGGCTGAGGACTTGATGGATCATAACTTTCAAAGCTATGGGCCTAGTGCAGAAGAGTGGACCTAATGCAGGAGAATGGGCCTGGTGCAGGAGAGTGGACCTGGTGCAGGAGAATGGACCTAGTGCAGGAGAATGGGCCTGGTGCAGGAGAGTGGACCTGGTGCAGGAGAATGGGCCTAGTGCAGGAGAATGGGCCTGGTGCAGGAGAGTGGACCTGGTGCAGGAGAATGGACCTGGTGCAGGAGAATGGGCCTGGTGCAGGAGAGTGGACCTGGTGCAGGAGAATGGGCCTGGTGCAGGAGAATGGGCCTGGTGCAGGAGAATGGACCTGGTGCAGGAGAATGGGCCTGGTGCAGGAGAGTGGGCCTGGTGCAGGAGAATGGGCCTGGTGCAGGAGAATGGGCCTGGTGCAGGAGAGTGGGTCTGGTGTAGGGAGTGGTGTATTTTTGGTAGTACAGACTCAATAGGCCAAAGGATCTCTTTGATACATCATGATGCTTTGATTCCATGCATTTTAAGATATGCATTCCTCTCTGTGAACTCTTGTTGCTCCCTATCTCTGTAATCTCCTCCTGCCCTACAACACTCCGAGATCTCCAGACACCTGCAATCTCGATACCTGATCATTCCCAACTTTAAGTGCTCCACCATGGGTGAGCCTGCCTAAAGTTACCGGGGCCCTAAGTTCTGGAGCTGTCTCCCTAAACCCCTGCACCATTCTCACCCTTGTTGAGGCATTCCAAATAACCTGCCCATTGGATCAAATATTTGAACTGTCTGTCTTAATGTCTCCCGATGTGGCCAGCAACAAACTTTGCCAAAATACGTTCCTATGGAGCAGCGTGAGATGCTTTGCTGCATTAAAGGTGCTATGTAAATGGAAAATACGTAGCTGTTGCTTCTGATGGGCACCAACATGGAAAAAATGAGGTGAGGACCTGATTGGTGAATTGTTGGCGGGCTTGAGTGTCAATGATCCTATTCTGGTGAGCGTCAGTTTATGATGTAAGAAAGGAGATAGAAACAATAGAGAATGGGATTTTCTTCTGGGGAGAAATAGGAGATTAGAACGTGTTGGGTCTCAGTGTCAGGAGGAGGCAGCTATACATGGGGCAAATTTATCTTGTTCATCCCTCAAGGTAACTGAAGCCTACACCCCACCCAACAGCCACAGGGCACCCGCTCTGTCCTTACCTTCCCAGAGTGAAATGCTGAACAGCAAGCCATCCAGTCCACTGACATGAAGACTAACACTCGGGGGAGTCATGGCTGTCTCAGATCCTGTGACGACTGCAAAGGCATCGTTTCTATGACTCACCGCTGTCAAAAAAAAATTGCCTTGCACCAGATTAAGCTCATTCACAAACTCAGGATACTCCCAAAGGTTTTATCACTGAGATTTTAAAGGCACTGTCACTACATAGAAAGTGAAGCAGGAGATTGCTCACAAAAAGATCCCATTAATACTTTGTTGATGTTTATCAAGGTCTGAATGTCAAACCAACGCTATGCCTATTCTTTGGGTCAGTTGGTTGAGCACAGATTCGGTGCCATTTAAAAGACAGCACCTCCCTCAGCGCTGACCCTCCGACAGTGCCCACTCCCTCAGCACTGACCCTCCGACAGTGCGGCGCTCCCTCAGCACTGACCCTCCGACAGTGCGGCGCTCCCTCAGCACTGACCCTCCGAATGTGCAGCGCTCCCTCAGCACTGACCCTCCGACAGTGCGGCGCTCCCTCAGCACTGACCCTCCGACAGTGCTCACTCCCTCAGCACTGACCCTCTGACAGTGCTCACTCCCTCAGCACTGACCCTCCGACAGTGCGGCGCTCCCTCAGCACTGACCCTCCGACAGTGCCCGCTCCCTCAGTACTGACCCTCCGACAGTGCCCGCTCCCTCAGTACTGACCCTCTGACAGTGCCCACTCCCTCAGTACTGACCCTCCGACAGTGCCCGCTCCCTCAGTACTGACCCTCTGACAGTGCCCACTCCCTCAGTACTGACCCTCCGACAGTGCCCACTCCCTCAGCACTGACCCTCCGACAGTGCGGCGCTCCCTCAGCACTGACTCTCTGACAGTGCCCACTCCCTCAGCACTGACCCTCCGACAGTGCCCACTCCCTCAGCACTGACCCTCCGACAGTGCCCGCTCACTCAGCACTGACCCTCCGACGGTGTCGCACTCTAAGTACTGAACTGTAAGTGACCCAATAGGTAAACTGTTAAAGTGTCTACAGAGGGACTTGAAGCTGGGAATGTCAGGGACAGAGACAGGGCACTACCCACTGTTGCTCTGGTACAGACCAGCACATCTATCCTGTGTTCTCTTATATGGCGACATTAGAGCGAGATGCAGAGTCTACGCTGTCACACTGAAGAGTTTTATTTTTGATTAGGGCAGTGTTGGGTGTGACATCTGGGGCTTCGGAATGTCACTGTCTCAGTCTGTTGCTGGATTTAGATGCGGCAGAACACAAGCTCTGTCTGTGTTCACTCAATGGCTGTCTGAAAATGACACCGCCACAGGCCCAGCCCATCCTATGGGATCTCCCTTCGGAACAGGTGGACAAGTGACCTCTATGACCATTCATGTTTTACTGAACCTTTCAGTCTGCACTCACGCTGGCACCACCCCCCTCCCTCCAATCCCCCAGTCTGCAGGCTGTCGCTGATATACCAAGTTGTCGGTGTCCATTTTCAAAACATGGTGCTCCCCGCTCCATTCCCCAAAGTTACAATATATGTTTGTGCGTGTCTGTGTATGTGCGTGTGTGTGTGTGCTGTTGTGTGTGTCTGGGTGTATGTGTGTGTGCGTGTATCTGTGTGTCTGTGTGTCTGTGTGTGTGTGTGTGTGCATGGTGTGTGTGTATCTGTGTGTGTCTGTGTGTGTGTGTGTGTATGAGTGTGTGCGCGTGCGTGTGTGTGAGAGTGTGTGTGTATATATGCGTGTGCATGTGTGTGCGAGAGCGTGTGCGTATGTGTCTCTCTGTTTGTCTGTGTGTGATATATCACAGAATCCCTACAGTGTGGAAACAGGCCCTTCAGCCCAACAAGTCTACACTGAACCTCAGACCATCCCACTCAGACCCATCCCCCTAATCTACACATCCCTGAAAACTTTGGGCAATTTCCCTTGGCCAATCCACCCTAACCTGCACATCATTGGACTGTGGGAGGAAACTGGAGCACCCAGAGGAAACCCACGCAGACACAGGGAGAATGTGCAAACTCCACATTTATATATGTATATAAAACAACCACCTGCATTTTTGTAGCCTCCTTAATCTACTAAAACATTCTCAAGCTGCTTCACTGGAACATTTATCAAATAACACTGTGCCATACAGGGAGGTATTTGGTGAGGTGAGCCAAAGATTTAGCCAAAGACATCAGGTTTAAGGCACGCCTCAAAAGGGGAAGGAGCAGGTACTTAAGGAGGGAATTCCAGAGCTTGGGGCCCAATCAGTTGAAGGCACAGATGCCAATATTACAGCAATTAAAATTCATTTATCACAGGATGAGGGAATTACTGGCCAGGCAGCATTTATTGCCCATCCCTAATTACCCAGAGCGTAGTCAGGAGACAACCACATTGCTGTGGGTCTGGAGTCACATGTGGGCCAGACCAGGTGAGGATGGCAGTTTCCTTCCCTAAAGGGCATGAGTGAACCAGGTGGGTTTTTTTTCTGACAAGCAACACTGGATTCATGGTCATCATTAGACCCTTGATTCCAGATATTTAATTAAATTCAAATTCCACTGTCTGCCGTGGTCGGATTCAAATCCGGGTCCCCAGAACATTCTCGGGGTCTCTGGATGAATATTCCAGTGATAATACCACGAGACCATTTCCTCAATTTAAATCCCGACTCCCAGTAAAGACCTTGCCCTGTCCAAGCAGAGGAAGAACAAAGGATGTGCATTTATGTAGCACCTTTTGAAACCTCAGGATACCCTTAACACTTCCCCTCTGATAAAGTACTTCTGAAGTGTTGGAATGTGGTAAACGCAGAAGTTAACATGAGCTCCCTAAGCTCCCATGGACAGCATTGCAGGAAGAGAACCTTGTTTTATCACTGTTGATCAAAAGGTAAGTATGGCCAGGGCCCAGGGTGAATCCCTCTGCTGTGCTTTTAAAACGTGCCCATGGGATCTTTATTCCTCACTGTCTCCCCCCGCATCCTGCCAACTCAACAGGGTAACAGGGCCCTCATTAGAAAGGCTGGTTATAGCTGGGGTTTCATGTGGCTTCTAGGATAGATCCACAACTGAGTTAGAAACCCAGATCATTGGAGAAGGGCAAGATAACAAAGTGTGAAGCTGGATGAACACAGCAGGCCGAGCAGCATCTCAGGAGCACAAAAGCTGACTTTTCGGGCCTAGACCCTTCATCAGAGAGGGGGATGGGGTGAGGGTTCTGGAATAAATAGGGAGGGGGGGAGGCGGACAGACCGCTTTGCGGAACACTTCCGCTCGGTTCGCAATAAACAACTGCACCTCCCAGTCGCAAACCATTTCCACTCCCCCTCCCATTCCTCAGACGACATGTCCATCATGGGCCTCCTGCAGTGCCACAATGATGCCATCCGAAGGTTGCAGGAACAGCAACTCATATTCCGCTTGGGAACCCTGCAGCCCAATGGTATCAATGTGGACTTCACCAGCTTCAAAATCTCCCCTTCCCCCACTGCATCCCAAAACCAGCCCAGCTCGTCCCCTTCCCCCACTGCATCCCAAAACCAGCCCAGTTCATCCCCTCCCCCCACTGCATCACACAACCAGCCCAGCCTGTTTCTGCCTCCCTAACCTGTTCTTCCTCCCACCTCAAGCCGCACCTCCATCTCCTACCTACTAACCTCATCCCACCTCCTTGACCTGTCCGTCTTCCCTGGACTGACCTATCCCCTCCGCACCTCCCCACCTATACTCTCCTCTCCACCTATCTTCTTTACTCTCCATCTTCGGCCTGCCTCCCCCTCTCTCCCTATTTATTCCAGAACCCTCACCCCATCCCCCTCTCTGATGAAGGGTCTAGGCCCGAAACATCAGCTTTTGTGCTCCTGAGATGCTGCTTGGCCTGCTGTGTTCATCCAGCCTCACACTTTGTTATCTTGGATTCTCCAGCATCTGCAGTTCCCATTATCTCTGGAAAAGGGCGACTTTTTTGGGAAATCATAGAAATAATGATGCCACAGTCGATGCTACAGTGTTTCTTTGATTCTGCAGGCTTTCCCTTCCAAAGATCAGTGGGTGGTCAACTTATAAAAATATTAAAGGAATGCTCCTGGCATTAGAACTTCCCAATGAACTCATCTCTGTTCATGAAGAGATCGCCTCATTTCAAAACACTCCCACCCACTAGCCCTCCATTCCCCAGTGTTGCTAAGGGTGTGCTTGCAACAACTACTTGCATTGATGTAGCCTCCTTCTTCCATTCAAGATACACCCCCAAGATGTTTCAGTGGAACATTATCAATTTGAATGTCGACACCGTGCCGCACAGGGAGATACTTAGTGAGACGAACCAAAGATTTAGCTGAAGAGGCCAGTTTAGAGGCACCTCTCATAAGGGAAAGTGAGAGGAACACCTATTCAAGGAGGGAATTCCAGAGCTTGGGGCCCAGGCAGTTGAAGGCAGGGGTGCTAAAGGTGCAGTGATTAAAATCGGGGAAGCTCAAGATTTATGAAATGGGGAAGCGCAGAGACAGAGAGGGTTTTGGGGCTCTTGGGGGGGGCAGGGCAGCGGTTACAGAGACCGGGAGGAGACTATGGGCTGGAGGGGGTTGCAGAGGTAGGGAGGGGGTGTAGGGGCTGGAGAGGGTGACAGAGGTAGGGAGCGGGTGTAGGAGCTGGAGGGGGTGACAGAGATAGGGAGGGGGTGTAGGGGCTGGAGGGGGTGACAGAGATAGGGAGGGGGTGTAGGGGCTGGAGAGCGTTACAGAGATAGGGAGGGGGTGTAGGGGCTGGAGAGTGTTACAGAGATAGGGAGGGGGTGTAGTGGGCTGGAGGGGGTTACAGAGATAGGGAGGGGGTGTAGGGGCTGGAGGTGGTGACAGAGATAGGGAGGAGGTGTAGGGGCTGGAGGAGGCGACAGAGATAGGGAGGGCGTGTAGGGGGCTGGAAGAGGTGACAGAGATAGGGAGGGGGTGTAGGGGCTGGAGGTGGTGACAGAGATAGGGAGGCGGTGTAGGGGCTGGAGGAAGTTACAGAGATAGGGAGGGGTGTAGGGGGCTGGAGGGGGTTACAGAGATAGGGAGGGGGTGTAGGGACTGGAGGGGGTGACAGAGATAGGGAGGGGGTGTAGGGACTGGAGGGGGTGACAGAGATAGGGAGGGGGTGTAGGGACTGGAGGGGGTGACAGAGATAGGGAGGGGGTGTAGGAGCTGGAGGTGGTGACCAAGATAGGGAGGGGGATAGAGGCTGGACGTGGTGACAGAGATAGGGAGGAGGTGTAGGGGCCTGGTGGAGCTGACAGAGTGAGCAGATAAACCATCAAATCAAGAATACTTCAGGTAGTTTCTGGGTTGTACTCTGCGTGTGTGTAACTACATTCACCTGTTTGAGATCTCAGGGCTCAGGCAGGGAGATGTTATTGAGCTTTCCTGACACCAGTCCTGGTCCATGTTTTAACTGTTTAATGTTGCTGGCATCGAGTGAGGATGTGATCACCCTGAACTCTGTTAGTCATCAGGAAATGGGCCTCCCAGGGTTCACTGTTGCGCTAACCACACCAACTACAGAAGGTCGCGGGAAAAAAGACTTGCATTTCAGAGATAACAAATCTCTGAGACTTGCATTTCATTTTTGTTTTCTTTTCTTTTCCATGCAATGTGGGTGACCCTCAGGGCAAACATCTCTGGCTGTAAGACTATAACATGTAGGAGGAGAGGTAGGCTATTCAGCCCATCGAGCCTGCTACACCATTCAATGAGATCATAGAGGGTCAGATAATCCTCAACTCCACTTACCTGTCTTTTCCCCAGAACCATTGAATCCCCCTTCCTAATCAAAAATCTTTCTATACCGGATACCACAACTTTGAAAGCCCTCTGCAGAAAAGAATACTCCAGATTCACAATCCTTTGAGAGGAGAAATTCCTCATCATCTCTGTCTTCAATGGGCCACACCTCGCCCTGAGATTATTCCATCTGGTCCTAGACCCTCCCACAAGGGGAAACAGCTTTTCCACGTCTACATTGTCAAATTCCCTGAAAACCTTCGGTGTTTCAATATGGTCACATCTAATTCTTTTATACTCCAATGAGTTCAGGCCTCAACCTCTACTCATCCTCTCCTCCTATGATAGCCCCTCCTTACCTGTGGTCAAACCACTGAACCTTCTGTGGAGAGCGAGTTTGTGTATGAGGACGAATCAGCCCAGAGGAGAGCAAGCACAGTGGGGTCAAGTCATTGTGGGGAGAGAGAGCCTAACTTGGCTGACAATGAACACCCCTGGCATCTGCAGTGACAGCAAGAGCAGACAGTCCTGCCTTGAGTTCGGAACAGGCCGGAGGCAAGTTCTAGAGGCAATGCCCAATGCAGACTGGACACAAGGCCCAGTGCAGTCTGGAGGGAAGGCCCAGCGCGGTGTGGACACGAGGCCCACTGCGGTCTGGAGGGAAGGCCCAGTGCGACGTGGACACAAGGCCCAGTGGAATGTGGACACAAGGCCCAGTGCGACGTGAACACAAGGCCCAGTGCGAAGTGAAGGGAAGGCCCAGTGCGGTGTGAACACAAGGCCCAGTGTGCTCTGGAGGGAAGGCCCAGTGCGACGTGGACACAAGGCCCAGTGCGACGTGGACACAAGGCCCAGTGCAACGTGGACACAAGGCCCAGTGCAATGTGAAGGGAAGGCCCAGTGTGGTGTGAACACAAGGCCCAGTGTGGTCTGGAGACAAGGCCCAGTGCGGTGTGGACACAAGGCCCAGTGCAGCCTGGACACAAGGCCCAGTGCGATGTGGACACAAGGTTCAGTGCAGTCTGGAGGGAAGGCCTAGTGCGGTATGGACACAAGGCCCAATGCGGTGTGGAAACAAGGCCCAGTGCAGTGTGGACACAAGGCCCAGTGTGATGTGGACACAAGGCCCAGTGACATGTGGACACAAGGCCCAGTGCGATCTGGAGGGAAGGCTCAGTGCGGTGTGAACACAAGGCCCAGTGCGGTGTGGACACAAGGCCCAGTGCGGTGTGGAGGGAAGGCCCAGTGCGGTGTGGAGGGAAGGCCCAGTGCAGTCTGGAGGGAAGGCCCAGTGCGGTGTGGAGGGAAGGCCCAGTGCAGTCTGGAGGGAAGGCCCAGTGAGGTCTGGAGGGAAGGCCCAGTGCGGTGTGGAGGGAAGGCCCAGTGCAGTCTGGAGGGAAGGCCCAGTGCGGTGTGGAGGGAAGGCCCAGTGCAGTGTGGAGGGAAGGCCCAGTGCAGTGTGGAGGGAAGGTCCTGCATAGTCTGGAGAGAAGGCCCAGTGCGGTGTGGAGGGAAGGCCCAGTGCGGTGTGGAGGGAAGGCCCAGTGCAGTGTGGAGGGAAGGCCCAGTGCGATGTGGACACAAGGCCCAGTGCGCTGTGGAGGGAAGGCCCAGTGCGGTGTGGACACAAGGCCCAGTGCAGTGTGGAGGGAAGGCCCAGTGCGGTGTGGAGGGATGGCGCAGTGCGGTGTGGACGGAAGGCCCAGTGCAGTATGGAGGGAAGGCCCAGTGCGGTGTGGAGGGAAGGCCCAGTGCAGTTGGAGGGAAGGCCCAGTGCGGTGTGGAGGGAAGGCCCAGTGCGGTGTGGAGGGATGGCCCAGTGCGGTGTGGACGGAAGGCCCAGTGCGGTATGGAGGGAAGGCCCAGTGTGGTGTGGAGGGAAGGCCCAGTGCAGTTGGAGGGAAGGCCCAGTGCGGTCTGGAGGGAAGGCCCAGTGCGGTGTGGAGGGATGGCCCAGTGCGGTGTGGACGGAAGGCCCAGTGCGGTGTGGAGGGAAGGCCCAGTGCAGTCTGGAGGGAAGGCCTGGCTTCCAGTGCTCCAGAAGAGGCCTCAGCAATGCCCTGTACTGGAACCACTTCCAGGGCAGGAAGGGTGGAAATGTAATAGAGAGTGGAGGAAGAACAGTCTTTGCTCACTTTAGAAGGGAATCCTGGAGTTTACCTTTGTTGAGTTACAGTTTTGCTGGAATTACCGAAAGAAATCCCAGCAAATCATTGGCTTTAACAAAAGGATTCAGAACCAACCAGTGGAATTTGTGTGCAGGTCTGGTCTCCCTGCTGTGGGAAAGATATTATGAAACTTGAAGGCGTTCAGAAAATATTTACAAGAATGTTGCTGGTGTTGGAGGGTTTGAGCGACAGGGAGAGGCTGAATAGACTGGGGCTATTTTCCCTGGATCTGAGGGGGTGACCTTATAGAGGTTTATAAGATCATGAGGGGCATGGAGAGGGTGAATAGTCAAGGTAAGGACTTTTCCCCAGGGTGGGGTGTCCAAAACTGGAGGAGCATATGTTTAAGGTGAGAGGGGAAAGATTTAAAAGGGACCTGAGGGGTAACTTTTTCACACAGAGGGTGGTGCGTGTATGGAATGAGCTGCCAGAGGAAGTGGTGGAGGCTGGTACAGTTACAACATTTAAAAGGCACCTGGATGGGGACATGAATAGGAAGGGGTTAGAGGGATATGGGCCAAATGCTGGCAAATGGGACTGGATTCATTTCGGATATCTGGTCAGCATGGACGGGTTGGGCTGAAGGGTCTTTATCTGTGCTGTACATCTCTATGACAATGTTGGGCACATGATGTAGAGGTGCCGGTGTTGGGCTGGGGATGTACAGGGTCAGAAGTCATACGAGACACACGGGTTTAGCTGACAAAGGAGCAGTGCTCCGAAAGCTCGTGTTTTCAAATAAATCTGTTGCACCACAACCTGTTGTTGTGTGACATCTGATCACGTTGGATACAGTAATATCTGGCATGTCTTGGGACATCCGCAGAAATGCATGGGTTTTGAAAGTGAGTGGAAAACAGGCTCCATTTCCTTTCTCTAACGGAGAAGTGAATTGTTGGAAGTTGTTACTGGGTTGGCAGCTTTTCCCTGAAATGCCGAAGCTGCTCTCTCGCTGCGCTAACCGCAGTCACGCAGAGATTGTGAGCAACAAACCCTCACTCTGTACAACAGCCTTGCAGCTGACACTAGTGTAGTCTCTGAGACTTCCACATTGCTATATCTGGAGAAATTAAGGTTGATAATCGGGACGTGGAATTTCTTTGAAGAGTTCAGGGGAGACAGCAAACAGAAAGAGGGGCTTTCTCTGCTGCACAATGTCAGCTGTTAGCATGTGAAACACAGCCCAGAGCAATGGTGAAGAGGGAGCTCAAAGGGGACGACTGGGCATGCAGACTTTGCTGTTGTGTGCTTCCTTCACTGAATGCAGTCGCGATAGGGTCATACAGCATGGAAACAGGCCCTTCGGTCCAACCACCCCATGCTGACCATGTTCCCAGACTAAACCAGTCCCACCTTCCTGCTCCTGGCCCATATCCCTACAAACATTTCCAATTCATGTACTTATCGACATGTCTTTTAAACTTTATAACTATACTCGCATCCATCACTCATTCCACATGTGAACCCCACCCTGTGTAAAAAAAGTTTGTCCCCTTTGTCTTTTTTAAATCTTTCTCTTCTCACCTTAAAAATATACACCCTAGTCTTGAAATTCCCCCATTGTAGGGAAAAGACACCCATCATTAATTCTACCTATAGCCCTCATGATTTTATAAACCTCTATAAGGTCACCTCTCAACCTCCTATGCTCCAGTGAGAAAGTTCCCACATTTTCCAGTCTATTTTCACATCTCAAACCATCCAGTCCTGGCAACATCCTGGTAAATCTTTTCTGAACCCTCTCCAATTTAATAATATCCATGTACCCTACAGAGAGGTACACATAGCTCAGACCCATACAGGTGCCCAAAGCCATCCCTTTGGTGAGTAGGAAGTGGGAGGTATTAAAGTGAAAACCACCAGCCCTAGCATGAGGACTAATTACACAGCTCCCTTAAAGATCAAGCACAGGCACAATGGTTAAATAGTCTTGTTCCATGCTGTATCATTTTAAGAACTGGTCTGCTATTTGTGGCATGTTACCCGTTCCAGTGGTTGCTGTATTTGCCAAATTAACAACGGCCATTAGACTTCAAACAGTGATTCATTGAGTCTACGATTAACCAGGCAACAAGCAACCTGATTACGTGGCCTGGCATTGTGCAAAAACAGGTTTAATTTAGGTTATATCCCAATGCAAAAGCAAAATACTACAGAGACTGGAAATCTGAAATTTGGACAAAAGAAAAACACTGGAAGAATTCAGTAGGTCAGGCAGATCTGTGCTGAGAAAAACTTTTCAGGTTGATGGCCTTTTATCAGAACTTCTGGCTTTTATTGTTCTTATTTTAGGAGGATTTTCACTGCTTAAGGTGAAAGTGCTCACACTGAAGAACTTGGTTTGGGAGCCAACTGCAGTAATTGTCGCCACCTTGTGGTTATAAATAGTGTAAACCGAAAACAATCGAGGGCTTCCAATTTGTGAACTTGCCTCAGACTTCCAGTGAAGTTTAATGTTGCTCTGATCCTCTCTCAGGCCTCTCTCGTAAGTGGCCTTCACTTGCCTGGAGATGCACGAGACCCAGGCTCAGCAGTGAGGGGTCATACGCTTGCAACCCATTTGGCTGTACGCGGTGTTAGTTCCAAAATCAAGGTGCGGGGCTGCTGGCTGTTGGAATGGCATGGACAAAGTCAGAAGTTAACATAACACCAAGTTATAATCCAGTTCACCTTGTGAAGGAGCAGCGCTCCAAAAGCTTGTGATTCCACGTAAACCTGCTGCACCATACCCTGGTGTCATCGTGACTTCCCAAAATCGAGGCTAACCCTTCCAATGGAGAGCTGTGCTGCTGGAGAGGCCAGTGTTTCAGATGACGCACATGACTGAAACTCTGTCTGGCTTCTCATTTTGAGCTAAGAATCCTGCAGCACCCCTTTGAATCAGAAGAGGGAACTCATGCTGGTGACCCAGACAACATTCATTCCTTCAATGAAGATTGCAAAAGCCAAATCAGCCAACCTGCTCAGTATCGCTTGTGGGAGCTTGCTGTGCATAGATTAGCTGCCATGTTTCCTCCATCACAAGTGGCCATCCTTCAAAAAGTTGGTAACAGGTTGTAGAATAGTTTGAGATGTCCTGAGGTTGGAAGAGGTGCTACAAAAAGATGCAAGAAATCGTTTCTTGCTTTTGCATTTCTTATTGCAGAGGGACAACCTGGCCTTTACAGTTTGATATCACTTACTACTGAACATGCCTGTCCAGGTGTATCCCTTAACAACAAGTGCAAAAGAAAGACAATGTATCAGAAATGGTTTTGCTTCTATACTTTGCTGCCCTGTGAGGAACGTCGCTGTTCTGACTGGGATTACCCCAAAGTGCCAGATGTTCAAACTCTATGATACTATGTGTTGTCCGTTAGACACAAAGAGATCTGCTTTTTCCTCACCTGCTACCAGTGATTGTATCCCTGAAAGTGGCAAATAGACTTTGTGACAAAATCATGTAGCCTCGCCAGTTTGTTCCATCCACATACTGTGTCGTCGTCACCAGTTCCTGATTCCCCTCAGCTTCTCTTACTGGCTTGCTGTGTGAAGAGTGAGGCTAGTTCAGAGCATTCAGCTGATCTGCTACTGAAACTCTCATCCCCCTTTTTATTAGCTCCAGTTGTGGCTCTTCCTGATCTCGCACCCTTCCTATATTTAAGGTCATCTGAAACAACCCTTACCTATCTTTAACATTCACATTTTACCCGCCCTCATCTTAACCTCACCCTCTGCTTCTGTCCTACATTGGCTCATAGTTGATTTAAAAATTCTTATCCTTACTTACAAATCCCTCCTGTGGCCCCACTCCTCACCCACTTCTCCCATCTCCTGCATTCACACAGCCATCTGAGATCTCTACACTCCTGTCTTTCCGGCCTTTCGAGCATCCCCTGACTTTAATGGCCTGTTCATTGACAGCCTAGGCCTCAAGATCTGAAATTGCCTCCCTCCACATTGCTGGCCCTCTCTCTCTCATTGTCCCCTTTTAGGACGCCCCTTAAAATCTCCCCCTTTGACCTAGTTTTTATTTTGGTCACCTGCCATAATATGTCCTGATGTGGCTTGGGGTCTAATTTTATTTAATAAGGTTCCTGTGAGGCCCCTTGAGACTCCTCACTGCATAACCCGAGCAGCTGTTGTTAAATCATGCTGACTATTCAAACCATCTTCTGCCAGTTGCAGTTTTTTTTTGCTGGGAAGATGGTGCCACAAGGTGACTGGAATTAAATACCAGATTTTAATCGACAATGATTTTTGTTGACAGTGTTCACTGTCCAGCGATCTCAGCTGGGTCTTATTGTGGAAACGGCAAGAGCCTGGGCCAAGGAATTACAACTGACACCCAGTTCGAAGGAACCCACTGGGCTCACCTTGGGAGTAGCACTGGATTTTTGTGATTCCTGTCCCGGCCCAGGGGACAGCGGATTTTGAATCCTCTTCTCTCTAACAGACATGCACACACTCAACTCACAAGTGAGAGAGTCTAGGAGCTATTTTAGAATAGGGGATCAGCCATTTAAGATGGAGATAGGGAGGGATTTCTTCTCTCAGAGCAGCATGAGGCTGTGGAATTCTTCGCTGCAATGGGCTGCTGAGCCCATTAAGTATTTTCAAGGCTGAGATTGATGGATTCTTAATCAGAAGGGAATTGAGGGGAATGGGAGAAAAGGCAGGAAAGTTGAGCTGGGGATTATCAGATCAGCCACAATCTCATTGAATGGCAGAGCAGACTTGATGGGCCCAATAACCTACTCCTGCTCTTATGTCTTGTGTGATCAAACACACAAACTATTGCAAACAGGGTCTCTTAAACTCTCTCTCAGTCTTGCAGTTGGGTGGCACAGTAGTTAGCGCTGCAGCGTTAGCAATCCAGATTCGATTGCAGCATTTTGTGACTGTGTGGAGTTTGCATGTTGTCTGTGTGGGTTTCCATTGATTTGATTTAAGCTTTATTGTCACATGTACTCAGATACAGGAACACAGTGAAGAGTTCACATTGCCACAACATATGGTGCCATCTTAGGGACAAAGGTATCGAGGTACAAAACTTAGGCACAGCTGTAACACAGAGACACAAACATAAAACAGTGTTCTCAGTAAAAGTAGAAAAATAACATTGAAAGTTAACATTACAGTCCTTCCTAGTATTAGAAAAATAAGAAATAAAGGCTAAAGTTCAACAGTTTTTCTTAAAAGCACTAGACCGTTTGGTTTCTCCCCACAGTCAGAAGATGCGCAGGCTGGGTGGGTTAGGCACGGTAAATGTGGCGTTAGAGGGTGGGTCACCGTTTGGAGGGTGCAGGACTCAATGGCCTCTTGACAAATGTGAATCAGGTCACAGGGGAGCGTCTGCCTGATTTTCTTCAACAGCAGCCCGTGGGATCTCTAATATCCACCAGAGAAGGCAGGAATGACACCTGCGACTGACCCGCACTCCCTCAGTCCCGCACTTGCAGCATCAGAGTTAGTGGTGTTTACGATTAGCGAGTTTTGAGAAGATTTGTAGCTCAGGTTGAGGTTCTGGATGTGAGTTTGCTCGCTGAGCTGGAAGGTTAGTTTTCAGACGTTTCGTCACCATTCTAGGTAACATCATCAGTGAGCCTCCGACGAAGCGCTGGTGTTATGTCCCGCTTTCTATTTATCTGCTTAGGTTTCCTTGGGTTGGTGATGTCATTTCCTGCGTTGGTGTTTACAATTCCTTTGAGTGGAGTTTGAAGTCCAAGAGTCTGTCACAATGAAAGAGAGGGACCTCTGCGGGTTGTACGCTTTAACCATCTGTATGTGGAGACTGAGGCAGGTCACACGATGCTAACCCCTCCAAGCAAAAAACTGTAAAGTCCCAGGGTGTTAGGTCTGATTTGCAACATCCCACTTTCGAGGGAGGAAGAGTCAAAAACTATAACATAAAACAAAAAGAGGTGGAAAAAAATTGTCAGAAGTGGCCTTTCCCACAAATCATTTAACAAAGGTCATTTGCAAAGCATCACAAACAGAAAACAAAACGCCTTTCAAAGGTAAAGACAAATTGTTTGTGAGGTTTTTAATCACACATTATTTCCTGTGCAGACACAAATTCAATTCAAGGACTTTGCCTTTAAGGTTGTTTCCCTTTAATCCCAGCCAGCAGCAAGCTTCTCGCTGCAAATATTAAAGTGCTCTCGACAGACAGACTGCGAGAAGTTGGGGGATTGGGGCTTGGAGGAGCCCTGCCCTCATCTCCAAGGTTTGAGTACAGTCTGAGCCTCCTGGTCAGCAGTTGGCCGCTTTAAGGGAAGTGGGTGCTCACTATTTGGCAGGAAACGTTGGAGCTCAGTGTGAGTGAGTGAGGTGGGTGCAGGATTTGGCAGCTCTGAGATCCCGCTACTGGCCTGGTGTAGGAGCCGGCAGCAGTGAGAGGGAGAACACGGTGAGATTCTGGGTGGGGAAGCTGCCCCACCCCCTCCGTTCCCCGGCTCAGTGAGACTGACAGCCCTGGGGCAAGGCTAACTGCACTTACAAGGCCAGAAGCCCCATTCTGGGTCAGATTTCTCCCTCGTTTAAGGCAGTTCAACACAGCAGGCTGCAGTGAGGGAGTGGGGGAGTGAGGGAGTGGGTGTGCTTTGTTTGGGGGGGGGGGGGGGGAATGGGAAACTTTTTTAAAAAAGAAGTGGCTCGCTCAGTGTCCCCTTTGCAGGAACCTGGTACATATTGTACACCAGACCCAGCTTAGGCCTGTCGCTGCAGCCCTGGCTGGGTTACTCTGGCACGCTGCCTCGCTCTTGCTTTTTTATAGGCAACTGGCAAGGTATCGGGCAAGGGGGTGTGAGGGGGGCATCTGCCCAAGTGTCTCAGTCATTTGGGGTGAGGGAGGGAGTTAGGAAGGGAAGGGAAGGGAAATGGGGGGGTAGCTAGGAGGGGAAGAGGAATGGGGGGGGGAAGAGGAATGGGGGAGAGAGAGGAAGGTGATGAGGAGGGAATGGGGGAGGGAATATTGGGGAGAGGGAGGTAAGTGGGGGTAGGAGGAGGGAATGGGGAGGGAGGGAGGGAATATGGGGGATGGGAGGAAGTGGGGAGAAAGGTGGTGAGGAGGATGGAACAGGGAGTGCCGGGGAAGAAAAATGGGCTTCTGTGAGATAGAATCCAGCTTTGCCATCCACTACTGTTGGGAGGGGGGGTTAGGTTCGGGGGCTGGGCAGGTCTGGTGGGGTAGAACTGCAGGTTATAAATCTTCAACCCTCGCTGAGAGTGGGGAGAATGTGGGACCCCCTGTCCCCACACCCCCAAAGGTGAATAGTTTGGATCCGTTGAAACAGAGAAGTTGGATAAACAAACACACGAGGGAGAGGGCGGGTTGGAATTAGATAGTGATGGGGGTGAGTTGGGGAAGAGCCGTGGAGCAGAAACTGCCAGGACAGAGAAGCTGGGCTGAATGGTTCGTTTGTGAGCTGGAACATCATGTGACAGGTTCTGGTCAGCACAACTGTCTCATCCACTTTCCCCTTTTCATAAGCATGAGGCGGTCTTTCCTGTGACATCTTATTTCCATCGGGAATCTGTACGTGTGTGAGATTGGATTGGGGGGGGGGAGGAGGAGGTGTGCGGGTGGGGATGATTGGATAATCTCAGGCTGGTGATCTGACAAGGCAGCTCAGGTCGTTAATCTCCTGCTTTGAGATTGCTTTCAAGCACTGAACATGTTTTGAGCTTTATTTGACTTTATTCCCTTTTTTTTGTGTGTGTGGTGCACATTGTTGTGCTTAGGATCAGCTCCTGCTGTCTTGAAATATAAAATGGGAGTGAAAGGTGTATTCGCAGTTCCCTAGTGGGGAGAATTAAATGTCTGAATCTGTCAAACAAAACAGAGCCTGATTCTTCTGATGTCCCTGGCTCAGTGCCGTGCCATTGGGGGTTAAAATCTCACCAGCAATCCTTGACATCTTTAGTATCTCCTGCTCGTTGAACAGTTGCTGAGACTGCAATCCCAGATTGTTAATGTCACACAGATTCCTGACACCCTGTGATTATTATCATCATGTTTTGTATGTTAGCAGGTGCAAAGGAGTTGAAGTTTCCCTCCCCGTCCAAGCAGAATGTATAGAAATAGCAGCTCGAGTAGGGCATTCGGCTCTTTGAGCCTGCATCCCCATTCAATACTATCCTGACTCGTCTTCTATCTCAACGCAACCTCTCTGCTTTATTCCCCTACTGAATGATTCCTTTAAATTCAAAAAATACATCCATCTTTTTCTTGAATAGCTTCAATGACTTGGCCTCCCCAGCTTCCTGTGGCAGAGAATTCCACATGTTCGTTAGCCCTGTGACCAAAGACATTTTTCCTCATTTTAATCCTAAATTTCCCTGTGCCCTAAGACTCTGTCTGTTGTTATTTTTATTTTTGTGGAATCCCTACTGTGTGGAAGCAGGCCGTTAGCCCTATTGAATCCACACCAACTTTCCAAAGAGTATCCCCCCCCCCCCCCCCACCCCAACCAGTCCCAGTAATCCTGCATTTCCCAAGGCTAATCTACTCAGCCTGCACATCTGTGGACAGTACGGGACAATAATCCACCCTAACCTGCACATCTTTGGGCTGTGGGAGGAAACCGGAGCACTCGAAGGAAACCCACACAGACACGGGGAGAATGTGCAAACTTCACACAGATTGTTGCCCAAGGGTGGAATCGAACCTCGGTCCCTGGTGCTGTGAGGCCAGAGTCTATCGGTGTGAGGCTGGAAAAGCACAGCAGGTCAGATAGCATCCGAGGAACAGGGAAGTCAACATTTTGGGCTGAAACATTGACTTTCCAGCTCCTCCGATGCTGTCTGACCTGCTGTGTTTTTCCAGCCTCACATCTACAGACCTTGGCACTGTGAGGCAGCAGTGCTAACCACTGAGCCACTGCGATGTAGACTTCCACCCTAACCAGAGAAATGTCCTCCCTGCATCTGGTCTGTCCAGCCCTGTTAGAATTTTATATGTTTCATGTTTCAATTTTGACTCCCACTCATCCTTCTGAACTCTAGTGAATACAGTCGAACCAATCTCTGCTTGTAGGTTCAGGCTTTGTCTACTCTGAGGCCCTCTTATTCGCTGAGCTGACTCTCTGAAGCGTATGGGATACCTCTATATTCATGCTGTCCCAATCCCTGTGTTCCCAACAGGTTCACCTGGGAATTGGCCCTTGGTTGTGCCAACAAGTTCTGGTGGTGGGAATAGCATCTACTCAATAGCCTCAATTTCCTGTTCATTAAACAGTTCCGAGGTACTTCTTGTTTGAGGGAATTTGTTGGCACTGTCAGCTCGACATTTGTCAGCAACAACCTGCGTTTATAAACATCACTCGTAGATAGTAAGAATTGCCGATGCTGGAGTCAGAGATAACACCGTGTGGGGCTGGAGGAACACAGCAGCCCAGGCAGCATCAGAGGAACAGGAAAGGTGAAGTTTCTGATCGGGACCCTGCTTCGTTTTCTGAGCTGAAACATCAACTGTTCTGCACCTCTGCTGCCTGGCTCGCTGTGCTGTGGTACTGTGTTATCTCTGCATTTATAAAACACCTTTTACCAACATAAAATGCCCCCATGTGCTGGCAGGAGTAACTGTCAGTCGTAGGTTTGACATTGTCTGGGGAAATTTGACCAGATGCTTGGTCTCGTAGGGAGGCTTTAAGAGATCTTAGAGGCAGAGAGAGGAGTGGAAGTGATGGAGCACAGAGATCTCTGAGGGCTGAGCAGTTGGAAGATGTTAGTGATGAGGAGCAGCAGGACCATTAAGGGATTTGAAAAGACAGATGAGAATTTTAATATTGAAGTGTTGCTGGACTGGGTGACAATCAGTGAACATGTTGTCCCATTCACATGTCAGCCTTAAGTAAATTAGGATGATCTAATTTATTGCCAAAAAATTCTTATTGTTGTATGAATTGTGGATAAATGTTAGATTCTTGTTCAATAGTGAACTGTGCTATCTTTAAAATGTAAAATGAATTCTTTAATCATCCCTATTTCCTGCAGAGTATCCCAGGAAGGATACCATTTGATGTAGAGTTGGATTAAATGCTTTGATATGTTGATTGATGAATCCAAAGACCAGCAGCTGCATTTGTTTAATGTTGAAAGCTTCAGTCATAGTGAATTAAGTCCAGAGCTAGTGTTGTTGCTTTTAAAAAGAAAAATAATTTGCGTTGCTATGAGCAACCATTCTCTTTGTGAATCTGGAGAGCATCATTTAGCCAAAGTGCCCTGATTACAGCGAGCTCTAAACTCACCCGAGATCACAGAGGGTGACCATTCTGAGACATCCTTCCTGTGCTAGCTACTGTGGGAAGGAAGTGACATCACAGTCATGTCACTGGACTAATGCTGTGGGCACGAGGGGTTCAGATCCCACCAGGACAGATGGGGAAATTTTAATTTAAAAAAAAAAATTCAGATTTTTGGGACAGTGGCTAGCACTGTTGCCCCACAGTGCCAGGAACATGGGTGGTTGTACTGTGCAGTCTGTAACAGCCTGTTCCCGCAGCATGGGGATTCTGAGATTCTGTGCAAAATGTGTGCATCGCCGAATGGTGATCCTTGCCAAATGTCATTAAAAATCTGTCTGGTTCACTGATGCCTTTTTAGGGAGGGAGTTCTACCATCCTTACCTGGTCTGGCCTACACGTGACTCCAGACCCACTGTGTTGTTGACTTCTAGAGTGGCCTAACAAACGCCTCAGTTCAAGGTCAGTGTGGACAAGCAATAAATATTGGCCTTGCCAGAGACATTTGCTTCCCAAGTAAAAATAATTTAAACAAAAAAATTCCATTAGCGCCGTTCTCCTGCTCAAACCATGTTGGTCCTGTATTTATCTTTGTCCTTTCCAAATATCCAGTTCCTCGATCGCCAATGCGAGATAAATTTCCGGCTAGTCTGAGTCGATGCACAGTAATCCCTTTAGGTGTTGATCCGTAGCTACCTGTTATTTTCTCACCCCTTGCTTTCCCCCCCCCCCCCCCCCCCGACCCCTGCAGAGTACTAGAGATGACTTCAGTCTGACTGTGTGCATACATTTTCCTGAATCCCTGTGACAGAATTCCTCGCTAACCTTAGCGCAACGAGACCAGTCTATCATTGCGGCTACAAAAACAGAAATTGCTGGCAAAGTTCAGCAGCAGGCGTGACGGCATCTGGGAAGAGAAATCAGAGTTAACATTTCGGGTCCGGTGTCCCGTCCTTCGAGCAGAGCGAACGTCGGAGTGAAATACGCCAAACTGTTCAGGATGCAGTGCCTTTTTTTTTTGTTGCAGAATCCATGATCTCTCTCTAACAGCGTGACCCTGTTTAATATCTCCCTCAGCTGCTCTCTCTCTCAGCTCAGCGAGAGGCCTACAAACTCATCACAGTCTCACAGAGTTGTACAATCTGTCTCCCTCCTAACAGCACAAGCTTAGCTCAGTTTCACTGTTACTAAAATGTCACATTCTGTTTTAATATTCTGCAGGAGGGAGTTTAAATCAAGCTCAGAGTTACTACTGACACACACAGCGAGCCATGATGGTGAGTGCCCAGCATATACCAACATAAAACTGATGACACTCCAGTTTTACCTTCGAATCAATGCCTTTAGTATATCCTTCTTTTGTTTGAATTGATCTTGTATGCAAGTTTTCAATTATGTCCACACACAATCCTTCTAAACCCACCCCCCCCCACCACTGTGACAAAGTGTTGGTTGGTTGTGTGGCTGAGGGGTGTGTCACAGCCAATTTGAAGTTTGTGTGTATTTTTGTGAGCAAATTTTACCTGTTCCCAGATCTGGGAGCCCTGGATGACTGTGATCCCTAACGGGGCGGCACAGTGGCTCAGTGGTTAGCCCTGCTGCCTCACAGCGCCAGGGATCAGGTTTGATTCCACCCTCGGGCGACTATCTGTGCGGAGTTTGCACATTCTCCCCCTGTCTATGTGGATTTCCCCTGGGTGCTCTGGTGTCCTCCCACAGTCCGAAAGGTGTGTAGGTTAGGGTGGATTGGTCGTGCTAAATTGTCTGTCATGTTCAGGGATGTGTAACGGGGAGCGGGTCTGCGTGCGATGCTCTGTCGGTCGGTGTGGACTTGCTGGGCCAAAGGGCCTGTTCCACAATGTAGGGATTCTATGATAGCTAACCCCAAAAGAGGAGACTTGGTGGTTGTCTAAGGAAGGGGAGACTTGATGACCGCACCCCCACCCCCAAAAGGTCTGCTTGGGCACTTGAGACCAGGGTGAGACACCAAGTGGAGTAAGTCTCTAGCTTTGAGCAGGATTTGTGGGGGAATGGGCACCAGTTCCCCAGTAATGGCTGGTTTGCCAACGCTGCCCTTCCTCTGGGAAATTCAGGCCCATTTCTTTCCCAGGCGTGGGCTTGCTTTGTGGGTGATGGAGGTGTCCTTTGAGTGACTATTGAGGTACACTAATGGTGAATTGAGGCTACGGCCTGACTGGGATTTTCCGCATTCGGCTACACGGATCCCCGTTCCCGTGCTGTTGAGAGTGGGGTCCACCTGCCTGGGCACGGCAGTGGCTAGCGACTACCATTCAGAGGGCTCCCTCAGGCCATGTTTGAACATGTTTTGGGTTTTTTATTTTGAGTACTCCCACCCCCCCCCCCCCCCCCCACCCCGAGTTTTGCCCGGGGGCAGCTGTGCCTTCAGCTGCCTGGGCCCCAAGCTCTGGAATTCCTTTCCTGAACCCCTCAGCGCTCGCTGAGAGACCCACCCTGCTGTCACCACCTTTGTCAGTTTGCCCTTGATAACCCTAACATGAAGCACCTTGGGATGAGTGAACATTAAAAGGTACTATGTCACTGCAAGTTGTTGTTGACATTTCCACTCCCCTCCTTTCAGTCAATGACGGTCGATCCCGACTTGAAAACGCGGGAGGAGAAGGATGCGGAGCTGGACCGGAGAATTGAAGCTCTGCGAAAGAAGAACGAGGCGCTAATGAAGAGACATCAGGTGAGAAACGACATACCCAGAGGGTTCGTGGGATCACTTTAGGATGAGTGTTGGTGAGTGCCTAACTCTCCCCAACCCCAGTCATCCCGTTACCCCACAATTCACCACCTCCCCCCACCTAACTCCAACCTATGTCCCAGACAGTGTCCTCAAGTTCCACCTCCATTAATGCCCCCATGTGCCAGTCCTTTTTGAGTTGGACCCCACCCTCAGCCAATCTCTTGACACCAAATTGGGGTTGGGGCATTTTGCTCTCCATCTCCATAAGCAGAGGCAATGGCCTAGTGGTATTATTGCTGAACTGTTAATCCAAAGACCCAGATAATGTTTTGGGGACCTGGCTTCAAATCCTGCCACGGCAGATGGAGGAATTTGAATTCAATGAAATATCTGGAATTAAGAATCTAATGATGACCATGTTGGAAAAACCCACCTGGGTCACTAATGTCCTTTAGGGAAGGAAACTGCCATCCTTACCTGGTCTGGCCTACATGTGACTCCAGACCCACATCAATGTGGTTGACACTGAACTGCCCCCGGGGCAATTAAGGATGGGCAGTAAATGCTGCCTAGTCAGCGATGCCCTCATCCTGCGAATGAATAAAAAAGAAATTGCCCAACCTCCTGAATATGAGATATTGGGCAATGATCTACGCAGCCCCACCAGGCCAATCTGCCTCCTAGCCCGGCATGGGACTATTGGTGTGGTGGTGGTGGGGGGAGGGATGCGAATTGGGGTGAAGGTGTGTGCGGGGGCGGGGAATGGTGAAGGACCTGGGTTCCCATTCATTGTCCCTTATAATCCCCCCACCCACCTCAAAACACATCACCCAGAGAGACAGCAACATCTGACCTCTGGGCAAGTTGCAAACATTTTCTTTGGCAGTAGATTTTCGAATTTTAGTTTCTCTGGAGCAGCTCGAATGGAACGAGGATTTCTTTTTTTTTTAAAACAATACTTGGTTTTTGAAATAGGAAATTGAAGAAGATCGGAAAAAGGCGGAACAGGATGGTGTGTCTGTGACCAATAGGAAACCCAAACATGAGGCAGAACACGACCGCAAGTGGGGGGCAAAAGAGAGTGTGATGGGTGTCAGTGACCTGAGTAAATCATCAGTCGTGAGTATTTTTATTTATTCGTTCGTGGGTTGAGGGTATCACGTGCTGGGCCAGCGTTTATTGTCCATCCCTAATTGCCCGGGCGTTGGGTGTGTAGTTAAGTATAACCCACATTGTGACCAGGTCAGGACAGCAGTTTCCTTCCCTAAAGGACATTCATGAACCACATGGCTCATGGTCACTATTAAACTCTTAATTTCATCTGCTGTTGTGGGTCTTGAACCTGGGTCCCCATTACCTTGGTTTCTCCATTGACCGTCCAGCGATAATACCATTAGGCCGTCCCCTCCCCGGTAAAGTCCTCAACGAGCAGAGAGGGTATTGGCTTAATGATTCTTCTGGAGGGAAAGATAAGTTTCTTGTGACAAGTCAGGGCTCCCGTTGCACCGACCCTCCAGCAGGGCTGTGTTGGCCGTCCGGCTGGGCGGCGCTCCCTCAGCGTTGATCCTCCGACTGGGTGGCGCTGACCCTCCGGCTGGGAGGTGCTCCCTCGGCGCTGACCCTCCGGCTCGGCTGGGCTGTGTTGGCACAGCTCTGGTTGCCTCATGTTGCCATTTTGAGTGAGCAACTGTTGTGTCAAAGATTCAAGATGCAGAGAGAGCCTCCCCAGCCCTGGACAAGATCCTGAACAAAACCTGTTTGTGGGGCACTGATGGCAAACTATTTACAACTGTTTATTTTTTTCTCTCTTGCAGGAGAAGCGATCCGTGAACAATAAAAAGATGGTGAACTCTCCCCGGGGATCTGTGGACTCTCCTGGGAGACGGCCTGGGACGTCTGGTCCCAGGCAGGAGGCTACAGACCGGGGCAGCCAACAGCACTCCCCGGGCAACAGGGCCGACAGGATGACGTGGGGCGATCAGGTGTACAGGAGCCCCCGCAAGATCGGTGGACACGAGAGCCCGAGCGGAGAGAGACAAGGTCGGGGAGAGCTGGGGGGACGTGCCAGAAGAGGTCGTGCAGGGGGAGGTGGTCCTGATGGCGCAGGCCGTGGATTAGGCAGTGCCTCTCAGCAGGAGAGGCGAGTCAAGGTAGGTAAGGCTGGGAAGCGTCTAAACCAAGGAGCACGTACACACCCATGAAAGGGATAAGATAGAGTCAGCACAGAAAGAGGCCCTTTGCCCCATTGAGTCTGTGCTAGTCAAAAACAACTACCTGACTACTCCAGTCCCAATTTCTGAGTTGGCCCATAGCCTTAGCATCGCCCCTGAACATTTCTTAAATGTTGTGAACGTTCCTGCCTCTCCCACTCTCACAGGCAAATTCCCACCACCCACGGAGAGAGTTTTTTTTCCTCGTATGTCCTTTAAACCTCCTGCCCCTTTGCCTTAAATCAGTGATCCCTCCATCGAGATCTACCCTATCTATACTCCTCAGTATTTTCTACATCTCAGCCATGTCTCTTTTCGATCTCCTCTGCTCCAGGGATCCCAACCCCAGTCTGATCAATTTCTCTTCACGACTGAAGCCCTCCAGCTCACTCTGCGCCCTCTCAAGTGCTAGCACATCCCTCTTATTACATGGATTCCAGAACTGCACACAATACTCAAACTGTGAACTAACCAACTTTATAGACAGTTCCAGCATTACCTCCCTGCTCTGTAACTACTCACACCAAAACAGGCCATTCAGCCCACCTGCTCTGTGCTGGCATTTCTGGTCGGCATCCAGACTCTCCCAACTTCCTTGGTCCTATGATTTGAGGAAGGAGTAATGACAATGTAACATCTTCAATGTAGGAAAGTCCCTCCGTGATCTGTGGCTGTGATGACCATAATGATTTAACCATGTTCCGGAAGCAGCTATCCCAAGCGAATGGAATGGGCTTTGCAGGCACTGCTGGTGTGCAGAGCCAGTTCGAAACTGGATTGGGGATTGGGGAGAAAGTGGGAGATTGGCATGAAGTAATGATGCTTGTTTAATGAGCTGGTGCAGGCAAGATGGACTGAATGGCCTCCCGCTACTCTCAGAATTCTCCTTGTTTTGTTTTCTTTGATTATGGATGACAATGAACCTTAAACTAATTCATTTCCGTTCACAAACTTCCTTTTATTGCACAGAATCATAAATCAACACGAATAAATTGCTTATTAGTGACAATGTTAAGGTGCAGGAGGAGGCTGTTCGGCCCATTGTGTTTGTGCTGGCTCTTTGAAAGAACATTTCAATTAGTACCATCCCCTACGTCTTTCACCAGAAACCCTGCCAATGTTTTTTCTTTTCAGTAATTTAGCAGTTCTCTCTCGCGCACGCTGTCATGCTCTGTGTGTGTGTGTGTTGCTGTTAAGAGTTCACTGTTTTAACAGCACTATGTTCTGTGTGCAGCCAATTGACAGGCTACTTAATGCACAGAATGAGGCTGTTTGGCCCATCAGGGAAGAGAATTAAAGTTCTTGGCAAAAGAACCAATGGGTTATAATAATTAGGAACACACTTCCTGAAAGTAACTTTCAAAAAGGGGTATTGTGTTAACGATTTAGTGAAGTTGTTACAAACTTACCAGAGCAGTGGGCAGCTCTGTCATTGGAGAGTGAGCAAGCCTGAGAACTGGTGGCAGGTGAGCTGGAGGGGACCATACCCAGGGAGAGGTTGGGAAGGAGAGTCATTCCGCACCCCCCTCTCCCGGTTTCTGACATATGGAAGTGAAAGCGCACCTTTTATTGATTAGCACTGAGAGAGCTCCGTGACACATCCGTGCCAATGGTGGACACATTCTCTTATCCCTAAAAGCAAAGCAAATAGCTGCAAATCTGAAATAAATAAAAATCAGTGCTGGAGAAACTCGGAAAGCCTGGCAGCACCTGTCGAGAGAGTAAAACAGTTAATGTTTTGAGACCAGTATAACTCTTATTCAGAGAGATGGATCTTCTGTGTTTTTTCCTTTGAACCTTGAACAACATCTCCTTTTCCATATTCACATTTAGCAGCCTCTAGGACTCAATATTGAGCTCAAAAGCTTCAGAGTGTGATCTCTGTACTCTGTTTCGTTGACTTTTCTCCGTTCTGTTCTGTCTTAACTCTCTTCCCTTTTTTGGTCTAAAATGCCTGGTTGGAATACTTTAGTACCTGCTGTTTATTTCACAGTTGAAATGACAGCATTAAATTGCTTGAACTGCACTCACTGCACCTGGAACGAGAGGGCCGGATGACCCAGGGCTTCCCAGACAGTGGGTCACAAGTCAGACCTTTGGGGCTGCAGTTCTTGGGCAGCAGTGCAAGCAGCTGCGTGGCCCCCTTAAATCCTCACCATATTTTTGAGCAGCGTACTTTGCCTCACTTTCCAATCCCTGTGGCCTGATTCCTCACCTGCAAATCCCCAGGCAGAAAGGAAGGTGAATGTTACTTAAGTCTTCCTGAGATCGAATCCACTTCTCTGCTTTCACGGGTCGTCCCACCCATTCCCCTCTTGCTGTTACAGACCCCTCCCAACCCGCTCGCCCCAACCCACTCACCCTCACTGCCCCTCTTCAAAAATCAAGGTGAGTGTCACAACATGGGAAGGATTGGAGGCACTGGGCAGATGCTACTGCCGAACATACTTTTTATATGAAAAACAACCTTGTGTGTTTTTCAGTGGGGACCTTGTTTTGGATGTGTTCCTGTTGTTTTCCAATACAGGCAGAATAATGGCCAACTCCATGCCAAGTGTGACCAACTGATCCTAGTCGTTAACCAGCCTGCACCCCTCAGTGGGGTAATTTGCCCAACATTTTGGGTTTTGGTAGCCTCTCTGGTTCAGGGTGTCAGAACCAATTGCGATCTGACCTCTACCAGGCCTTAACAGCTTCACCATTTGGGATTATTGCTTTCTTTACACTTCGGGATTCCAGCAGAAGCTGAATGGACGTGTCACGAGCAACATATGTTCTGAGACTGAGTTCTGATTCCACCACGACAGATGGTGAAATTTGAAACCAATAAAAATTATCATGCAAAGCTACGTGTTGCAAAAATCCAACTGGTTCATTTTTCTTAGGATGGAAATCTGCCATCCTTACCTGGTCTGGCCTACACGTGACTCCAGACATGCAGCAATGTGGTTGACTCTTACCAGCCCTCAGAAATGGCTGAACAAACCTCTCGTTTAAGGGCAATTAAGGATTGGCAGTAAAGGCTGGCCGAGCTAAAAATGGTTACATCCCACAGATGAGTAATCAAAAAAAATTACAGGTCTTAGTACACAACTTGTTAGAGGGTTGGGGTGGGGAGAGGTGTTTGCTGCCTTCAGGATATGGTTTGGTTCTGAGATTGGGAGGGAGAGTATCCGGAAGTGGGATTCGGCAAGATGTCAAGGTTGTCTCTTCACTTTTTACAGGAATGGGAGGAAAAGCGAAGACAGAACATTGAGAAAATGAATGAAGAAATGGAGAAGATCGCTGAATACGAAAGGAGCCAGATGGTGAGTTAATGCGAGTGAGTTTGTCCTTTAATCCTCAAGCTTCCATTTTGGGTCTTGTCCAGAATTCTGGGAGAATATGCAAAAACAAAGTTGCTGGAAAAGCTCAGCAAGTCTAGTAACATCTGTGAAGGAAAACGGAGTTAACCTAAGTTCTGAGGAAGAGTTACTGGACCTGAAATGTTAATTCTTTGATTTTTCCCTTCACAGATGCTACCAGACCAGCAACTTTGTTTTTGGTTCTGATTTACAGCATCCACAGTTCTTTCGGTTCTTATTCTGGAAGAATGTGCTGAGGCTCCCGCCTGTTCAATCCTTTTCAAAACTGGTTTTCAGCAAGTAAAATTTGCTTAAAAACATAACAAGGTTTAGAGCTGAATGAACATGGCAGGCCAGGCAGCATCAGAGGAGCAGGAAAGCTGATGTTTCGGGCCTAGACCCTTGTTCAGATTTTCTAATGTTTTTCTGATGAAGGGTCTAGGTCAGAAATGTCAGCTTTCCTGCTCCTCTGATGCTGCTTGTCCTGCTGTGTTCATCCAGCTCTACACTTTGTTATCTCAGATTCTCCAGCATCTGCAGCTCCTGCTGTCTCTAAGATTCGCTTAAAATCTCTTTCAGGTACTGGAGAAACTGAAAGTCATGGTCAGGTAAAATTATTATAGATTAAACAAAGAATGAAGAAGACTCTGAAATGTTGCGTGGAGATTCAACGGAAGGTTCATGTTAGAATAAAACAGTGCAATAAGGCCATTTGGTCCATTGCTTTATATCTGTAAGCTAATGCAAGCCAGTTTATATTAGTTGCCCTGGTTCTCAAATATGCTGAGCAAGCTACAGATTAGAGCTCTTAAGTTGGTAATCGGTTGCCAGTAATGGTTGTGATATTCTTGTTGGTATTTGTGAGTCCGTGTTATTGTTGTTGGCCTGTGGTGTGTTTGGGTGAAAAATCAGCCAGAGTTCGTGCTCCTGGTCACTTGGTTAAAAGGTAGAGAGACAGGCCATTCTGCCACCTCTAATATAAGTACAAATAGTAACCATTGCACAGGTACAATTACATTTAAAAGGCATCTGGATGGGTATGTGAATAGGTTTCGTGTGTAATGGGCCAAATGCTGGCAAATGGGACTAGGCTCATTTAAGATATCTGGACAGCACGGACAAGTTGGACTGAAGGGTCTGTTTCTGTGCTGCACATCTCTATGACTCCATATGAAATAGGAGCCAAAGTAGACCATTCGATCCCTTGAACCTGCTCCACCACACAATAAGATCGTGACTGGTTTGTGTTTCAAAGTACATATACTCACCTCCCAATAATCTTGATAGGAAAGGAATCAATCCACCTCCTATTTAATGAATCTTCCCTCCACCACTTTCTGAGGCAAAGTTGCACCGCCCTCCGAGAACAGAAGGAAATCTGCCATCCTTGCACGGCCCAGCCTGCATGCGACTCCTCATCCCTGCCCTAAAAAGGTACGTACTAATTTTAAAACAGTTGGTCCCCGGTTCTGGGCTGACCCACGTGACAAAGCATCCTTTTTCATGTTCATCTTGTCAGACCATTCAGGATCTTGTATACTTCAATCAAATCGCCCCTCACTCTTCTAAACTTGCTGGGTTTGCCTTGCTTTCACGGTAGCAGAAGATGGTAGTTGCGAGGGTGTTTCAGAAAATATTGAGATTGGCAGTTGTTTGTAATTTGTTGGATACATGTGAAATAGTGAGGTAAGAGACTTCAGAAAGTGAATCTGCACTGCCACTTAGTGGTGAGAAACTACATTACACTGTGACTGTTGACATAGCAAAACTGAATGAGAAATACTGGCAGAAAAATTACAGGCACACTTACAGCACAGTACTGGCTATAAGACATTTGTTAAGCTGTAGATGTATGTTGGGTTTACGTTGCCTTTGGATTGGCTGCTCAGGCTCATCTAGACTCCAATATTGCAACAGAGCACTGGCTTGGGTGTTGGGAGGATTTCAGTATCTCAGGTCAGGTGCCCCAGGTGGAGCTGAGCATCGAGAAAGGAGAAAATTAGTTAGACGTTTTGCATGTACACATATTAATTAGCAGCAGGATCAGTCCATTCAGCCCTTCAACCCTGTACTTTCATTTGATCAGATTGTAACCGATCTGTATTCCTGTCTGATAACGTTTCGCCAGCTTACTGACCAAGAATCTGTCTAGTTCAGCCCTAAAAATGTACTCAGACTTTGCTTCTGTCACCCATTGAGAAGAGGCCCTCTGCGAGAAAATAATTGTCCCTGTCTTAAATAGGTACCGTTATTTTTAAACAGTGACCACCCCCCCATACATTCTCCCACCAGAGGAAACATCCTTTCAACATCCGTCCAGTCAAGATGCCTCCTGTTCTTCTATTATTTCTGTCAAGATGCCCCTTGGTCTGCAAAACTCCCGCTGATTAAAATTTTTGTCCAATTATGTTTTAGGAAAGTGCCATCGACGGTAGCAGGCTCCCTTTTGCTGTGGTAGAAAAGTGAAAAGAATATGGAACTCCCTCCCACAAAAGGCGGTTGAAATAGATAGTGTCGATGATCTTGAAGAGAACTAGACAAGCATGTGAGGGACAATTGAATAGAGGGTTACAATGGGTGATTTTTAGCTGAGGAATGTCTTGAATTAACAAGAAAACCAAAGCATATTGTAAAGTTGAGGTCACCGATCAACCATGATCTTCTGAGGAACGAAGGAGGCTTGATGTAGGCTAATCCTACTCCCAGTCGATGTGTTCAAAGACCAGCAGGAGGCCCAAAGGGAGCATAAACACAGACATGAACTGGTTGGGCTGAACGGCCTGTTAACCTTTCCTTCTCCAGATTGACTCTGTGAGCTTTAGCAGTGTTTTCTGCTTCTGAATGTCTTTTTTGTTTTTAAGGTAGTTTTTAAGCTAAAGGGGGAAAACCCCAGCCTGCCCCTCGGCCTTTCATCCGGCCTGACTGTCTTTACAGATAAATTTGATGTCGATAGATGCAGGAGGGGGGCAGAGACATAAAACGGGTTAAATGGAGTTACGTTAGAGATTAAGTGTGGTGTCTGGTCCATGTTTTACTGGGAGTCAACCAGGATTAAAGAGAGTTATAGTGAAGGTAGGTTGTGTAAACTTAGTTAGCACAGGGGCTCAGTGGTTAACCCTGCTGCCTCAGAGCACCAGGGACCCAGGTTCAATCCCACCCTCCGGTAACTGTCTGTGTGGAGTTTGCACATTCTCCCTGTGTCTGTGTGGGTTTCCTCCGGGTGCTCCGGTTTCCTCCCACAGTCCAAAGATGTGCAAGTTAGGGTGGATTGGCCGTGGAAATACAACGTTACAGGAATAGGGTAGGGGATTGGGTCTGGGTGGGATAGTCTTTGGAGGCTAGGTATGGACTTGCTGGGGTGAATGGCCTGCTTCCACAGTGTAGGGATTCCGTGATTCTATACTGCCTCGTTCTTTGAAGATTTCAGGTGTCTAAAATTACAAACAACAGCATCGATACAAAGAACCTGCCTCCTCTGTACACACAATGAGGCATCACCTTTGAAAGGTTAGCTTAGTGTGATGTTGGGAAGCAATCTTTTTTGGGAGTAGCATCTCCATCAAAACCAACCTCACCTGCACTTCCCCCAACCAAACCCGACCAAACCCCATGCTGTGAAAGGATCTTGGGGTCAACTGCAACTTTCAACACAGAGACTTTCTTATTGGAGAAGTAGCAAACTCAGGTGGGTGAACAGAGCTGTGGTACAGACCAGGTACGGTAGGAACTGCAGATGCTGGAGAATCTGAGATAACCAGGTGTAGAGCTGGATGAACACAGCAGGCCAAGCAGGAAAGCTAACGTTTTCACTTCATACCCGAAATGCCAGCTTCCCTGCTCCTCTGATGCTGCCTAACCTGCTGTGTTCATCCAGCTCTACACTTGTGATACAGACCAACTGTGGACGAACTGATAGAATAGCGTCGAAGGGACTGAATGGCCTGACCTGATTTTGATTAAAAAGGCTGGGAATGCTTTTTATAGTTTTTGGCTGTTACCGGCTGATCATTGCAGCATTGAGGAGCTGGTGAAACTCGATTCCAGCAAAGGGTTAATGCTTTGAATTGGTGACAGGCAGCTTTGGTCAGTAGAGAGGAGCAGGGTGGGATATGACTGAGGAGCAGAGCACTCCGTCTCCCCTCTGACTAGTTAATACACCTGCTGGCCTAGATTGCTGACGTGCTGTGAATTCACGATCTTCTCTCAGGAGATGGTTCTTAACTCTTTACTAGCAAATACACAGCTGTGTTTCAGGAGCTGTCCCCCATGTGGATGAGCTCATTGGCTAATAGCCTCTGCTGAATGGCAGGGTTGGGACTGTACTGTGTGTGTCGTGTGGGTGAGACAGTGCAGCACTATCACAGCACTGAACTGGAGAGTCAGACTAAGTCTTTACCTGGATATGTTTGGGGACTTGGGCCAACACAAGGAAAGCAAGAATACAGTTGTAGGAGTTTGTAGGGTTGTCATCTTGAACCAAACCAGCAGTTCATGATTGACCTTTAAGGAATGGGTATTTTGTCATTCCTTCAATCAGCCTGGTCTAAAGTAACCAATGCAGTTGACCCTGGGTGACCTCAAGATATGTAACAACAGGTAGAGACCTACCATGGGTGTCAGCCTGTTGCCGCCATTCTGCCCTTCTCCCTACCCCCCCCAACTTTTCTTTTTAATCTACAGCTCCCCCTATGCCCACAACCAGCTCCCAAAGCAGGGTAATACCTGAAACGTTCACTTCATCCCCTCCTGATGCTGCCTGGCCTGCTGTGTTTTTCCAGCCTCTTGTTGCCTACATGTAAGGATGGGGCGACATTTTTAGACTGGAATGAACAGCAGGACATTGCCAAGTCAGGATGGCGAGTGACTCAGAGGGGAGCTTGCAGGCACTGTCCCCATGTATCTGTTACCCACGTCCTTCTGCCTGGAAGTGGTAAGGGTTTGGAAGATGCTGCTGTAGGAGCCTTTAGTGAGTTGCTGCAGTGCATCTGTTCTCGAGCAACTCAAGAATTTGAAATTGCTTGCCCCCTACCCTTGGAGTATAATCCAGATTTTATTCTGCACTGTTTAGAATTGATCTTCTCTCTCTGAGCTGTGGCTGGTTTACTAGGCTAACGTGAGGTTTGGCTCGGTTTTGTAATAACTTTATGAAGCTTTATACTAAAAGCTGGTTCACGTTTCAAGGACGGATCTGGTGAGAAGAACCCTGTGCGGAACTTTCTGGATGACCCGCGGCGTTTGGGGTCCCTCCCTGACGGCGACCGTAAAGATGGCAGCCGGCGGCACGTCCGGAATTGGGGCGGTCCCAACTTCGAGAAGGTGAAAACCGGATTGGACCGCGGTGACAAGGACTGGCAGGTAGGCCGGCATCGGTGGTGGGGAGGGGGGGAAGCTCTACGTGCAACCCCTTCGTTTGTCACGTGGCCTGGCTCAGACACAAAGAGGTGAAGTTAACGTCCCTGATCGCAGCGACATTTAAAGGCATGGAGGGGAGTGGGGAGATAGTGGGAATGTGACATTGAGTTGGAGGATTAACGATGGTCGTATTGAATGGGCGAGCAGCTCAAAGGACCAAATGGCTGTTTCCTGCTTCTAGTTTGTGAGGGCTACCCACCCTGATTGGGAAGGGAAACGGTGATTTTTGGAGTACAGTGCACAGCTCTGGTAGCCCTCCAATCGGAAGGACATTATTAAACTGTAGACGATTCAGAAAAGATTTACCAGGATGTTGTGGGGAAATGGAGGGTTTGAGTTGTGAGGAGAGGCTGAATAGACTGGGACTTTTTTCCCGTAGACCATAGGAGGCTGAGGGGTGACCTTAACAGAGGTTTATAAAATCATGAGCGGCATGGACAAGGTGAATAGCCAAGGTCTTTTTTTCTAGGGTGGGGAATTTCAAAACCAGGCGTCTGTATTTTTAAGGCAAGAGGAGAAAGGTCCCTTTTAAATCAGAGGAGGGACTTTTTCACACAGAAGGTGGTTCATAAATAGAATGAACGGTGAGAGGAACAGTAGAAGCAGGTACAGTTACAACATTTGAAAGACATTTGAACAAGTATATGAATGCAAAAGTTTAGAGGGTTATGGGCCAAACGCAGGCAAGAGTTTAGTTTGGCAAACTTAGTAAGCATGGATGAGTTGGACCAAAGGGCCTGTTTCCCTGCTGTATGACCGTTCCCATCCTTTTGCTGAGACCCTGTGATTTAACCATGCATCCAGTACCATGACAGAGTGGTCTCTGCTTCACCCACCCCTATTTTGGATCCTTCCGTGAATAATCAATGGACAGATCAGGCCTAGGTGCTAAAAGTCACCGGACTAGTCATTCAGAGGCCCAGCTCAGGCTCTAAAGGGTCATAGTTTCAAATCCCACCACAGCAACTAATCAAATGTCAACCCCATGTGTAACTGTTCTTGGTAGCGGTGACCCGACAACCGTTGTCAGTTTTAAACACTTTTAGTCACTCGTTCACGGGCTGTGGCCATTGCTGGCTGCCTTGGAGAAGGTAGTAGTGAGCTGTGTTCTTGAATCACTGCAGCCCATGTGTGGGTGAAGTCAGAATACTTCAAAAGGTTGGAATTCTATGATTTTGACTAAGGTTTAGGGACTCCCACAGTGCTGTTGGGGAGGGAGTTCTAGGATTTTAGTCTGATGAAACACGTGGGACCCTGAAGGGGCTTGACAGGGTAAGTGCAGAGAGGACAGTACCTGCCATGGGAGAGCCTAGGACTGGACAGCATAGCCTCAGAGTGAAGGGGTGGCAATTTAACAATGAGGTGAGAAATCTCTTCTCTGAGGGTTGAGTCTCTTTGGAACTCCTTGCTGCAGGGAGTTGTCGGGGCAGAATCCTTGTGCTTATTTAAGGCTGAGACAGATTCTTGATCAACCAGGGAATCGAGGGTCATGGGGAAAGGGCGGGAAAGTGGACGTGAGGGATGTGGGGTCAGCCTTGATCCTATTGAATGGCCGAGCAGGCTTGAAGGGCCGAATGGCCTACTGTTCTATTCTTATGGTCTGAATGCAAAAAGGACAGTCCGGGTGGTGAGTGGCTCGGAGGGGATCTTGCAGGAGGTGGTGTTCCTCTGTGTCTGCTGCCTTTGTCCTTCTAGATGGTAGAGGACACTGGTTTGGAAGGTGCTGTCAAAAAAATTTTGGAGAAACCCATTTGGTTCATTAAGGTTCTTCTAGGGGAGGGAATTCTGCTGTCCTTACCTGGTCTAGCTGACAAGAGACTCCAGGCCCATAGCAGTGGGGTTGACCTTAACCACTGTCTGAAATGGCCAAGCAAGCCTTTCAGTTTAAAGGGTAATCAGGGATGAGCCACAGATACCAATCTCGCCAGTGGTGCCCGCAACCCATTGAAAGAATAAAGGCAAAAACAGTCCAGCTGATGTGTGTTCCCACAGGGCAGATGGTCAAGCACCAAGGGTTCTGTTGACATGACAATGTCAATGACTGGTCGAGAGAGGGCGGAGTATGTGCGCTGGAAGAAGGAGCGAGAGCAGATCGACCAGGAGAGGCTTGAGCGGCACCGCAATGCAATGGGACAATGGAGACGAGAGTGGGACGCTGAGAAGACTGAATCCATGTATGTGTTTGCTGAGAGAGCCGGGCACTGCCAAGCTATTCCCCTCTCATTTTTCTAATTAGAACTCCAGCATTTATTTTCACACCACTCATGTTCTCCAGACACTTCTTTCACACATCAAATGTGAGCTGTTGTTATAATTCCTTTTGTCAAAATGCTGTGTTGTGTGTGTGTGTGTGTGTGTGTCTCTGGTCATTTGTTTTCAAGCCCCTAGCCTTATGGTATGGTAATTGTGACTTTATTTTGGCTAACTGAGACAATTACAAATATGATCAGATTTAATTTGAAAGTAATCTCTTTGAGAATGTTTGGACTTGTTTCCCATTCTGTATTTTCTGTCTCTCAACTGAATTCTGAAGTCAGTTCTGACACAGAACAGAACTGAGACCTTCTTATCCACAGTTCAGTTACATATCACTGATTATTATATAAGATTTTTTTAAACAAAAAACAATAACCTTGCCTTTTGAGGGGAGGCTAGATAAGCAAGCAAGAGAGGAGACTGGAGCATTATGTGAAGAATTGTTCAGCTTAATGGACTGTTACTGATAGTTCTTCAGATATGGGATGTTGCCAGCATTTATTGCCCGTCCCTAGTTCCCTTGGGCAGGTGGGCGTGAGCTGCCTTCTTGAACCATTGCAGTCCATGTGCTGTAAGTTGACCCACAGTGCCATTAGGGAGGGAATTCCAGGATTTTGACCCAGTGTCACTGAAGGAACGGTGATATATTTTCCACGTCAGGACGGAGGGTGGCTCGGAGGGGAACTAGCAGGGGGTGGTGTTCCCATGTATCTGCTGCCCTTCTGTCCTTCTAGATGGAGGGAGTTGTGGGTTTGGAAAGTGCTGTCCCAAGGATCTTTGGTGAATTTCTGCAGTGCCTCTTGTAGATGATACTCACTGCTGCTCCTGGGTTGTGGAGGTAGGAAAGTACTGTGCATCCTTACAAAAACCTTTTGCCATCTTGAACTCAGCCTGATCAACCAAGCTCCAGTGAAAAAATCTATTCCTGTTTGATCCTTTCTGCCTCCATTCCAACACACAGTTCTAATTAACTATTTATGTCTTGTCTAGGTAGCTCCTGACAGATGTTAAACATCGCCAATGGGTTATTTTTTGATTTTGATTTGCTTGAACTATTTTGTTCTACTCCATCATTCATTTTATTGTTTTTTTTCCTCTCCCTTCCATCTTCCCCCCCCCCACCGACCCTTTCAGGTTCAAAGAAACCCCAGTTCCCACCGTGAGTGCTGAAGGTCGCAGCGTGCGAGGTAGGTTAACCTGCTGGTACTTGGTGGGTGAGGAGCTTTGTATAGCTCAGCAAGGAGAAATTCTCAACATTACCATCAATGAATGTTAACATGTACCTCAGAATGAAAGATGGGAGGGTGAGAGTCACTATTGTTCAACTGATTTTCTGTATGTAGAATATACAGCACAGAAACAGACCATTTGGCCCAGACAGTCTATGCTGGTGCTTGAGTCAATAACTGTGAAGCTGGAAAAGCATAGCAGGTCAGACAGCATCTGAGGAGGAGGAAAGTCACGTTTCAGGGCCGAAACCCTTTGTCAGGACTGGGGAGGGGAGGCCAAAAGTAAATAGCGGGAGGAGGCTGGTGCTGGGGGAAGAGTAGGTGAGATACTGATAGGTAGGTGCAGGTAGGGAGCTGTTGTGATTGGTCAATGGGAAGGGTGGAGTGGATAGGTGAGTAGGAAGATGGACAGGGTTAGGTCAGTTAGGGAGGCGAGGGTAGGGGGCAGGGGGTGCTGGATGTGGAGTAAGAACATAGAACATAGAACAGTACAGCACAGAACAGGCCCTTCAGCCCACAATGTTGTGCCGACCATTGATCCTCATGTATGCACCCTCAAATTTCTGTGACCATATACATGTCCAGCAGTCTCTTAAATGACCCCAATGACCTTGCTTCCACAACTGCTGCTGGCAACGCATTCCATGCTCTCACAACTCTCTGCGTAAAGAACCTGCCTCTGACATCCCCTCTATACTTTCCACCAACCAGCTTAAAACTATGACCCCTCGTGCTAGCCATTTCTGCCCTGGGAAATAGTCTCTGGCTATCAACTCTATCTATGCCTCTCATTATCTTGTATACCTCAATTAGGTCCCCTCTCCTCCTCCTTTTCTCCAATGAAAAGAGACCGAGCTCAGTCAACCTCTCTTCATAAGATAAGCCCTCCAGTCCAGGCAGCATCCTGGTAAACCTCCTCTGAACCCTCTCCAAAGCATCCACATCTTTCCTATAATAGGGCGCCCAGAACTGGACGCAGTATTCCAAGTGCGGTCTAACCAAAGTTTTATAGAGCTGCAACAAGATCTCACGACTCTTAAACTCAATCCCCCTGTTAATGAAAGCCAAAACACCATATGCTTTCTTAACAACCCTGTCCACTTGGGTGGCCATTTTAAGGGATCTATGTATCTGCACACCAAGATCCCTCTGTTCCTCCACGCTGCCAAGAATCCTATCCTTAATCCTGTACTCAGCTTTCAAATGCGACCTTCCAAAATGCATCACCTCGCATTTATCCAGGTTGAACTCCATCTGCCACCTCTCAGCCCATCTCTGCATCCTGTCAATGTCCCGCTGCAGCCTACAACAGCCCTCTACACTGTCAACGACACCTCCGACCTTTGTGTCGTCTGCAAACTTGCTGACCCATCCTTCAATTCCCTCGTCCAAGTCATTAATAAAAATTACAAACAGTAGAGGCCCAAGGACAGAGCCCTGTGGAACTCCACTCACCACTGACTTCCAGGCAGAATATTTTCCTTCTACTACCACTCGCTGTCTTCTGTTGGCCAGCCAATTCTGTATCCAAGCAGCTAAGTTCCCCTGTATCCCATTCCTCCTGACCTTCTGAATGAGCCTACCATGGGGAACCTTATCAAATGCCTTACTGAAGTCCATATACACCACATCCACAGCTCGACCCTCATCAACCTTTCTAGTCACATCCTCAAAAAACTCGATAAGGTTTGTAAGGCATGACCTACCCCTCACAAAGCCGTGTTGACTGTATTTGATCAAGCCATGCTCTTCCAGATGGTCATAAATCTTATCCCTCAGAATCCTTTCTAACACCTTGCAGACGACAGACGTGAGACTTACCGGTCTATAATTGCCGGGGATTTCCCTATTTCCTTTCTTGAGGAGAGGAATTACATTTGCCTCTCTCCAGTCCTCAGGTACGACTCCAGTGGAGAGCGAGGATGCAAAGATCTTCGCAAGTGGCGAAGCAATTGCATTTCTCGCTTCCCAAAGCAGCCGAGGACAAATCTGATCCGGGCCTGGCGACTTGTCAATCTTAATGTTTGACAAAATTTTCAGCACATCGGCTTCGTCTATCTCTATCCATTCCAGCATGCACACCTGCTCTTCAAAGGTTTCATTCACTACAAAAGGCTGGGGCTGGAGGGAATATGAAGCTGGTGAAGTCAATATTGAGGCCATTGGGCTGTAAGCTCCCGGGGCAAAATATCAGGTGTTGTTCCTCCAGTTTACATTTGGCCTCACTCTGACAGTGGGAGGAGGCCGAGGATGGACATGTCACCCGGGAGTAGGAGGAGGAGTTAAAAATAGATGGCAAATGGAAGAGTTTGACTTTTGCTCCTCAGATCCTGTCTGACCTTTTCCAGCCTCAAATTTATTGAGTCTGGCATCCAGCATCTGCAGTCCTTACTGTCTCTGAGTATGCTGGTGCTTGTGCACCATTTGAGCCTCCTCCCATCTTTTATCATCTGAATCATTCATTGTCACCCTCTCCTCCACTCTCCTCTCCCTCTATAGGTTTACCAGGATGCTCAGGTTCAAATCCTGCCTGCTCCAGAGGTGTATAATAACATCCCTAAGCAGGTTGATTAGAAAAATAGGTTTGCCTAGTATCCCTTAGATGCATCTACGTTATTCAAAAGACCTTGCATGAGACTGATAGTTTCATTTGCCTGTCCCTGGTGCTGCAAGATCTCTGCTTCTGAAATTGAAATTGCTGTGAATCTAATTATTTCCTCTCCTCCATATGACATTGTTTGGAATTATAAGGGAATAATGTTTGCCAGAGCTCGTTCCTGTCACTGCATCAATTTGATAGCATCTTGGTGTCTTCCTGTGTGGCCCTTGTTAGCATTGTTACCAGCTTTGTGCCAGGTTTCTGCACCCAGTGGGGGAGACAGTAGTGTGTGGTAATGGCACTGGGCTATTGATCCTCGGCATCAGAATGTTACTGTGAGGGATGATCGCACTGTGGTGTCTTTTAGAATGCAAATTTTATTATGAATATAAACGAAAATTGAAATTGAAAGTTGGAATAGTGAGTAATATTGACGGTGCCAGTTATTACTAATTGTTGTAAAGATGCATCAGGTTCACTAATGTCCCTTAGGGAAGGAAATCTGCTATCCTTACCTGGTCTGGCATACATGTAACTCCAGACCCACAGCAATGCAGTCGATACTTAACTACCCTCTGAAATGACAGCTGGCCGAACAAGGACTGGTAACAAATGCTGGCTTTGCCAGTGACAGCCGCATCTGACTGAAAGATATTTTAAAAATTGGGTGTCAAATTAAGCTTCCTTCCCCAGGAGTTACAATTAACACTTATTCCCCAGCACAGATGAGGCCACCTTTATCAGCAGGCTCTTCTTGGGTTCAAATCTAGGGGAACAGACTGTCAAAAGCAGTATCCAGAGCAGCCTCCTGCTTTGAGAAGAGTTCAGATCGATTTCCCTTGTTTCACAAGAGTGCTGACTTTTTCATCGCGCTCTCGTTCGCGCTCTCTCTCTGTGTCGCGCTCGCCCGCCCCCTCTGTGTCGCGCTCGCCCGCCCCCTCTGTGTCGCGCTCGCCCGCCCCCTCTGTGTCGCGCTCGCCCGCCCCCTCTGTGTCGCGCTCGCCCGCCCCCTCTGTGTCGCGCTCGCCCGCCCCCTCTGTGTCGCGCTCGCCCGCCCCCTCTGTGTCGCGCTCGCCCGCCCCCTCTGTGTCGCGCTCGCCCGCCCCCTCTGTGTCTCTCACCAGGGATGCTGGTGATCAGATGAAGCATTTAAAACCCAGGACCTGTCCATCCGCTGTGATAAATGGATCTGGTAGATTCCATTTCCACTGTTTCAAAGGCAGACATGCAGAATTCTCCTCCATGTTCTGTCTTAACCCCTTTTGTAGGGGATAGAATGTGACTCCTTAAAACCAAGTCAGGTTGGATTTTCAAATGAAAGTGCTGTCACATTTGCATGGACTTTGGACTTTAGATTTTATTAACACCTGTACTCAAGCGGAGGATTACAGTGCTAAGTGACTAATATCACTACACATGGCGTCATCTTAGGTACCAAAGTACCTAGGCACAAAAAAATCTTGGGTGCAAAGTAGGAGAGGTGATGGCCTAGTGGTATTATCGCTAGCCTATTCATTCAGAGACCCAGATAACATTCTGGGGACCAGGGCTCGAATCCCGCCATGGCAGATGTTGGAATTTGAATTCAACAAAATATCTGGGATTAAGAATCTAATGATGACCGTGAATCCATTGCTAATTGTTGGAAAAGCCCATTTGGCTCGCTAATCTCTTTTAAAGATGGAAACTGCCATCCTTACCTGGTCTGGCCTACATGTGACTCCAGACCCACACCAATGTGGCTGACTCTCAACTGTCCTCTCGGCAATAAATGCTGCCTGGCCAGCAACGCCCTCATCCTGTAAATGAATAAAGAAAAAAAGAAAAGTAGGAGAAAGAAGAGTTTAGAAAGTTAGGCACTTACTTTGTAAAATTGTAGAAAAGTAAAGAAATAGATAATAGTTTACATTAAAGTGGTTTAGGGAACACTGATGTTGGGCAAGATACTATAGCAGTACAAATTTTGTGTTATGCATTTGTGTTGGGCAGTTAGACCATCTGAACCACTTCAGCATTGGCTTCCACACTTCTGCAATATTGTTTTACATATTTGTGCTCATTATGTTCTCTTGTCTCTCTCTTTCTTCCTATTCGTGCATTTTTGGCTATCTTTTCGACTGTAGGAATGAGGAATTTTAAGAGATTAAATCTGACTGCCAAGCACACAGGTTTGCTACGTTGCTCTCCTGCATGTGTTCAGTTTGTGTTTGCGAATTCTGACATTTGCCCACTTTTATTTGAGTTAGCCCTGGCACTGGGTACACCCTCACCTGAGGTGTGATGGCAGTGGGTTCACTGATCGCTTCAGACACTTGAGCACAAAGTCTAGCCTGACATTTCAGTCAAGTCCAGGGGAGGTGCCAACACTTTCGGTGGTGCCTGGATGAACCTTCGGGCTAAACTGAAGCCCCCATCTGCGGTGAGATAAGGTTGTGAGAACTTGCAGTACTCATTTCCCAAATTCTGACAGCAACTACACTTTACAGCAAGTGAAACGCTTTTATTAATGGTTTGGGGAACGCAGAATCATTGAGGATTACAACCTGGAAACAGGCCCTTCAGCCCAACATATCCGTGCTGCCCAGGTTTCATATTTGAACTAGTCCCATCTGCCTGCATTTGCTGTGTATCCCTGTCGACCTATACCATCTGTGTACCTGTCCAAATGTTTAAATGACCAATTTGTCCTCACCTCCACCACTGAGGATGTGCAGTGTGTTGCAGAAATGTAAATATATCTGTTTTTACACTGAAATCTTGGCCTAGATTATCAACTTAATCCTGGAGTGAGATTTGAACCCATGACCTTGTGACAGTTCCAGAGTTTCCATCAACTAAGTCCAGCTGACCCTCTGCTATATTTCTGAGAAACTATACAATTGCTTGTATGTCCACTTCCTTCGAAAGAGTTGTGCCTCTGGTCCTCAGAAATGGATGTTTAGGTTCGGTGGGTTGGACATGGGGAAATGAATGGGGAAGCGAATGAGTCGGGGTGGGGTGCTCTTCGGAGGGGCGGTGTGGGCTTGTTGGGTTGAATGGCCTGTTTTCCACACTGTAGGGATTGGACAAAAAAAAGCGTTAAGCAGGGGGCTGCACTAGCAGACAATAAAGTGCAACTAGGAGTTTCCAGAAAGCATGCTATGTGCTGTTGCAGAGCAACTAAACCCCACCAATGGCCAATTGAGAAACAAAATGTAAAGCTGTGACTGGTCAGAGTTGAATTTTAGGGGTGGGGAATGCTGGGTTTTTTGAATCATTGGCGGGTGTGGCTGTTTTGGGTTTTGGGCAGGGGTTTGGGTTTGTGGCGGGGGAGGATGTTTGGCCTTGCGAGTGCAGGAGTGTGAGTGGGGTTTGTATTTTGGTTTTTGACGTCTTGTTAACAGTGAGGGGGAGCTGTTCAGCTCGTAACGCCCTCCGATCCTGTTCCAGATGACCGCCGCCCTCCAAAGCTGCCAACAATTTCAGACTACATTCCTGCAGCCAAAACTAAGGATCTCAAGAGAGGGAGAGAGAAACGGGAAAATAAAAGTTACAAGTAGGTAAAGCATTTGCGGTCTTGTCTAATAAAACATTCTGCACTACCCTTTTGAGCTTCCTAAACCAGGACAAACTCCTTCTAACTGTGATTGGACCTGATTTAACTCAACGCCATTAGAAGGTGTAATAAAAGCAGGAGTTGCTGGAGAAACTCAGCAGCTCTGGCAGCGTCTGTGGAGAGAGAAACAGAGTTAACGTTTCGGGTCCAGTGACCCTCCTTCAGAACCATTTCCATTAAATGGTGACTGCATTGCCTGTGGATTGGGAGCAGGGAGCCTCTACAAAGACAGGATCTGACCAGGAGTCCTGCTGAAAAGTGCTCAAGTGCAAATGACAGCACAGCCACAGGCACTTTGGCCCATCTGTGCTGTACTTGTAATTCTGTTCCATGCGGGTTCCCAGGGCTGCATTTATGGAGTTCTCTGATTTGGTGAAGACCAATAAACTAGTTCCAGCAGAGCAACAGTGCCTGCCATTGATCCCTCTGTGGTAAACCTTGATTATGCTCCAAAATTTAGTTTGAGGTCACATGGATCATTGAGTCATACAACATGGAAACAGACCCTTTGATCCAACCAATCCATGCCGACCAAGTTTCCCAAACTAGTCCCACTTGCCTGCATCTGTCCCATAATCCTCTAAACCCTTCCTACTCATATACCTGTCCAAATGTCTTTTAAATGTTGTAATTGTAACTGCATCTTCCACTTCTGGCATTTCACGTACGCACCATTGTCTCTGTGGAAAAAGCTGCCCCTTGGGGCCCTTTTAAATCTTTCGCTGCTCCCCTAAAAAAAAAGCCCCTCATTTTGAACTCCCCCTACCCTAGAGAAAAGACCTTTGCCATTCTTGGCAGCTGAGAGTGTGGGATGGTCAGTGTTAACCTGGCTTTTAAAAATTATAAGGGCCATGGGTAGGGTGGCTAATCAGATTCTCTTTGCCAGGGTGGAAATGCCGAGTACTAGGGGACAAGGGTTTAAGGTGGGAGGGGGGGGAAAAGTTTAAAGATGATATGCAAGAGCAGGTTTTGTAGGGCGAGGGTGGTAAGTCCCTGGAGCACACCGCCAGGGGAGGTGGTAGAAACAGGCACAATATCTGCATTTATACAGACACATGATTGGGCAGGGAATCGAGGGATAGGGACCATATGAAGTCAGGTGGGATTAGTTTAGAATAGCATCATGTACAGCAGAGACGGTGGGCCGAAGGGCCTGTTCTTATGCTGTACTGTTCTAGTCAAGAAAGATGGAAGCTGGTGTACAGCAGCCAATTGCCTGCTAGCTGCTCCCTTTCTGAAGGGAAGAGGACTGTGCACCAACAGCCCAGGTGCTACAGAACCTCACCGTTGGGAAGTGTCGGGTTTTTTTTTCATTTATTCATGGGATGAAGGTGTCACTGGCTAGACTGGCATTTATTGCCCATCCCTAATTTCCCAGCAGGTGGTTCAAACTCAACCACGTTGCTGCAGGCCTGGAGTCACATGTAGTCCAGACCAGATAAGGATGCTGTTTCTTTTCCTAAGGGACATTGGTGAACCAGGTGGTTTTATCCCCTAACGATTTACAATGGTTTTGTGGTAACTATTATATTTTTGATTCCACTGTTTTTTTTTTACACCGTGGTGGAGATGAGACCCAGGCCCCAAACCTACCTGGGTCTCTGTAAACGTGGCCTGGTGGTATTATCACTAGACTATATCATCGCCCGTAAAGTTGTGTTCCTCAAGAGAGAAATCCCAGTGTCTCAGTGGATTGGTAAATAGCATAGGGTCTAGTTACTTGGAAATCTCAAACAGGTTTAAAACAAACAGACAGACAGACTTGTTCACCATTACTGAAGAACTTGCGTAAACGCCTGTACTCCTCACAACTGTGCTGGCATATTCACCTTCTAAAGCAACACCACCACACAGAAAGGGTTAAATCGGATACCAGTCAGGCTCTGCATTAGTGGTTAGGGCTTTCGACACTCCTGAGGGTGTTTTGAATTGTGGTGCAGATTCGAAGGGCTGAATGACCTACTCTTGCTCCTATCCTCTGTGGAAGAGGAAATGTTTAGTCGGAGTTCCTAGCCTTGAGTCACAGCTGCTACTCGGAGGGGGGATTTTTTTCTACCCCCTGGAATCTTAATCAACCTTAATCAACAAGTGTCTAAAGCTACATTGATGTGCTGGAAATCTTGGCAAACATTAAGATTGATAAGTCCCCAGGGCCAGACCAGATTTATCCTAGGTTGCTCCGGGAAGCAAGAAAGGAGGTTGCTAAGCTGCTGGAGAAGATCTTTGCTTCCTCACTCTCCACGGGAGTCGTACCGAAAGATTAGAGGGAGGCAAATGTTATTCCTCTTTTCAAGAAAGGGAATAGGGAAATCCCTGGAAATTACAGACCAGTCAGTCTTACGTCTGTGGTCAGCAAGGTTTTGGAAAGAATTCTGAGGGATAGGATTTATGACTATTTGGAAAAGCATAGTGTGATTAAAGGGAGTCAGCATGGCTTTGTGAGGGGAAGGTCATGCCTTACAAATCTTATTGAGTTCTTTGAGGAAGTCACGAGATAGAGTCGAACAGTGGATGTGGTGTACATGGACTTCAGCAAGGCATTTGATAAGGTTCCCCATGGCAGGCTATTCATAAAGTCAGGAGGTATGGGATACAGCGTGATTTGGCTGACAGGAGGCAGAGAGAGGTTGTAGATGGTATGTATTCTGCCTGGAGGTCAGTGCTGAGTGGTGTCCCACAGGGCTCTGTTCTTGGGCCTCTGCTCTTTGTAGTTTTTATAAATGACTTGGTTGAGGAGGTTGAGAGGTGGGTTAGTATGTTTGCTGATGACACAAAGGTTGGAGGTGCCGTTGATAGTATCGAGGGCTATTGCAGGCTTCAGCAAGACATTGACAGAATGCAGAGCTGGGCTGAGAAATGGCAGATGGAGTTCAACCTGGATAAATGCGAAGTGATGCATTTTGGAAGGTCGAATTTAAATGCTGAATATAGGATTAAAGGCAGGATTCTCAGCAGTGTGGAGGAACAGCGGGATCTTGGTGTTCAAGTGCATAGCTCCCTCCAAGTTGCCACCCAAGTGGATAAGGTTGTTAAGAAAGCATATGGTGTTTTGGCTTTCATTAACAGGGGGATCGAGTTTAAGAGCCGCGAGGTTATGCTGCAGCTCTACAAAACCCTGGTGAGACCACACTTGGAATATTGTGTCCAGTTCTGGTCACCCTATTATAGGAAAGATGTGGAGGCTTTGGAGAGGGTGCAAAGGAGGTTTACCAGGATGCTGCCTGGACTGGAGGGCTTGTCTTACGAGGAGAGGTTGACTGAGCTCGGACTTTTCTCCCTGGAGAGAAGGAGGAAGAGAGGTGACCTGATCGAGGTGTCCAAGGTAATGAGGCATGGATAGAGTCGATAGCCAGAGACTTTTCCCCAGGGCAGGATTGACTGCCACGAGGGGTCATAGTTTTAAGGTGTTAGGAGGAAGGTACAGAGGAGAGGTCAGAGGGAGGTTCTTCACCCAGAGAGTTGTGAGCACATGGAATAGTTTACCAGTGGTAGTCGTGGAAGTGGAGTCATTAGTGACATTTAAGCGACTGCTGGACATGCACATGGACAGCAGTGAATTGAGGGGATTGTAGGTTAGGTTATTTTATTTTTGGATTAGGATTAATCCACGGCACAACATCGTGGGCCGAAGGGCCTGTACTGTGCTGTACTTTTCTATGTTCTATGTACATCTTCCCCTATCACTGTTAGAGATGCAAGTCCCTTTTAAGTGTCAACTAAAACAGCTTCAGGGTTGTTTCAGATCAGCTGATGCTCATTGGAGTTTGTATTTACAAGTTCTTTTTGTCTGCTCTTCCATCTCTATTTTGGTTTAACCATTTACTCCCCTCACCATTCCCCACTTTTTTGATGGGCGGCATTGCCAGTAATGCAGTCAGAAGTCACACAACACCAGGTTATAGTCCAACAGATTCATTTAAAATCACAAACTTTTGGAGCATTGCTCTTCCGTCAGGTGAAGTCACTTCAAATTTCTGATGAACCTGTTGGACTGCAATCTGGTGTCTTGTGACTTCTGACTTGCATGGAATCCCTACAGTGTGGAAACAGGCCATTCGGCTCAACAAGTCCGCACTGAGCCTGCAAAGAGCATTGCACCCAGACCCATCTCCCTGCCCTTTCCCTGTAACCCTACATTTCCCATGGCTAACACACCTAACCTATACGTCCCTGAATGGTGTAGAGCAGTTTAGCATGGCCAATCCACCCTAAAAGGCAAATGAAATTTTGTCTGCCAATGCTAGAGGGATGGAGTTTAAAAACAGGGAGGCTATGCTGCAGCTGTATAGGGTCCTGGTGAGGCCACACTTGGAATAGTGTGTGCAGACTACTTGAGAAGAGATATACTAGCACTGGAGAGGGTGTAGAGGAGATTTACTCAGTTGATTCCAGATTTGAGAGGGTTGGATTATGAGGAGAGACTGAATAGACTGGATTATACTCCATTGGAATTCAGAAGAATGAGGGGAGATCCTATGGAAACATATAAGATTATGAAGGGAATAGATAAGGTGGAGGCAGGGAGGTTGTTTCCGCTAGCAGGTGAAACTAGGACTGGAGGGCGTGGCCTCAAAATAAAGGGAAACAGATGCAGGACCAAGGTCAGGAGGAACTTCTTCACCCAAAGGGTTGTGAATCTGTGGAATTCCCTGCTCAGTGAAGCAGTTGAAGCTACCTCACTGTTTTCAAGGCAAGGCTAGATAACTTGTTGAACAGTAAAGGAATTAAGGGTTATGGTGAGTGGGCGGGTAAGTGGAGCTGAGTCTCAGAAAGATCAGCCATGGTCTAATTAAATGGCAGGGCAGGCTCGAGGGTCTGGATGGCCTACTCCTGCTCCTAGTTCTTATGTTCCTACTAAACTGCACACCTTTGGGCTGTGGCAGGAAACTAGAGCACCCAGCAGAAACCCATGCAGACACAGGGAGAATGTCTGTGTGGAGTTTGCCCAGCCTCCAAAGGACAGAATTAAACCTGGCTCCCTGCCACTGGGAAGCAGCTGTACTAACCACTGAGCCACTGTGCCACCCCAAGCTTTGGGAACTGCAGTCCAACTCCAGCACCTCGACATCTTGGCTGTAATGGGCTTTACTTGTAAATATCTGATTGGCTAGGCAGGTGGTAGTTAAAAGGAAAAATGGAGGGGGGAGAGAAGAGTTATGGTGATTTTGATGGTGGGAAAGTCACTCAGTTTTGTGTGTGTGAGGGAGAGAGGGAGATAGTTAGGAAGGAAGGAAGAAAGAACACGTCGTAGAGGGTAAAAAAGGGAAAAGAGAGAATTATTTATCTCTCTACCCCCCCCCCCTCACTGATGGTTTACATTACTCTTAACAGACAGCACAAATAAATTGGAGAATGAGGTAATAAATAAAACAAAAACCATAAGTGATTCGGTGATGGCATTAAAAATAAACTGTTCAGTCTTTGAACAGTTCTGGATATAAAACAGAAAGAGCTGGGTGGAATTTCCCCTTTCAACTTCATTTTGATTTGTTCTGTCTCTCGCGCGGCCCACCTTTCACTCACTCTCGGTGTCTTCACACTGCCCTGATGGGTAAATCAGAAACAAGGGTGAGTCAGTGGTGGAATTGATACTGTTCAGTGATGCATACAAGGCATCTCTGGTTGTTTATTTAAAAAAAATTATCTGCATTCTTAGGCCTCTTGTGGCAGAATGATAGTGTCCCTACCTCTGAGTCAGGAGGACCAGGTTCAAGTGCTACCTGTTCCAGAGGTGTGTTATAATAGCTTCTAGTCAACCTGTTCTGATATATCTTTTTTTTTAAAAATAAAGAGGTGGATTCTTAAGGCTTAATGGGGCAGTGGTAGGGTCCCTGTCTTTGAAGAGCAGGTCTGGACATGCATCACAGCATGGTTGAACACATTGGTCTCAAAAAAGCAATGTTCTTCCCCAGTGGGAAACTGTTTTCTGGTTACTGGAAAGGATCTCGGAGGAAAAGGTGAAAGCTGGTGCTGAACCGTAGATTTCTAGTAAAGTCTTTCATTTTTTTTAGATTCCCTACAGTGTGGAAACAGGCCCTTCGGCCCAACAAGTCCACACCGGCCCTTGGAGCATCCCACCCAGACCCCTCCCCCTATAACCCACACACCCCTGAACACTACGGGCAACTTAGCATGGCCAATCCACCTAGCCTGCACATCTTTGGACTGTGGGAGGAAACCCATACAGACACGGGGAGAACGTGCAAACTCCACACAGACAGTTACCCGAGGCTGGAATCGAACCCGGGTCCCTGGCGCTGTGAGGCTGCACTGAGCCACCGTGCCTTGTTAAGTCTCTGAAAATCTTTTATTGCATAATTTAACATATGAAGATTGATCTGTTAAACATGACTCATGATTTGTCAGCGAAGGATTTAGAAGTGAAAAGAGTTCCTATGGTATAAAACAGAAACTGCCGGGAGAGGGAAGTAGGGGGAATGGATTTTTTGTTTCCACAGCTCCCTGCATGTATTGGCTTTGTGTGTTTTGATGTTGAAATGTGTTCCGTTCTTTCTCTGCAGCATGCACGACAATCGATGGGAAATGCGTGAAGCCGAACGTGAGCAGAAGCAAATAGTTGAACAGCAAAAGGTGGGGCTGCGGTGGCAGGATTGTCTTACGGTTCCAGTTGTACAAAGATATGATGGGATGCAACCCAGGCCAATTACCAGCAGTCTAACTTTTGTCAAGATTCAAAGAAATGGGGATGTACTTGTGTAGGGGGGATATCCTATATTTTCAGAAGGTTTTAGCACAGAAGAAGGCCATTCAGCCTCATGTCTGTGTTGGGCCTCTGCCAAAGCAACTGGCTTAGCCACACCTTATCCCGAAAGCTTTCTATTATTAATATGTACAGTGACTGGGGATGGAAAGTTAACACAGAGGGAGTGAGCTGACTGAGCAGGGTCTAGGAGCACCATGAGCGAGCACAAGCAGCACAGAGGAACAAAGTGTAGACTCCCTGTGAAAGGAGCACATCGGGAGTGAGGTGGGACATGGCCAAAATCAAAGGTGAGGTAGCAGACATTGCTCAGATGAGCGGGGCACAGAGAAGCCAGTGGAATCTGGGTTGGAAGGTGGAGATTCTGATGAGAATTGTGGAATCCATAGAGTGTGGAAGCAGGCCATTTGGCCCATCAAGTCCGCGCAGACCCACCCAAGATATATTTAAAAACATAAAGATTAGGAGCGTGAATAGGCCATGCAGCCCCTGTTCTGCCATTAAGTAAGCTCCTGGCTAATTTGCAGTGGTCTTATATTCCACTTCCCCATCTGCACCATGACTCTAGACTCTCTTGTTGATCAAAAATCTGTCTAACCTCAGCCTTGAGTATATCCAAAGAACCAACCTCCACTGCTGTTGAGGGAAGAGAGTTCAAACGATTAACCAAACCCCTTGAGAGAAGAAATTTATTCTTCCCTCAGTCTACAATGGGAGATGATTGATTATTTTGCATCTGTGTCCCCAGCTGTAGTTTCCCCCACATCTTCTTGAAGTTTATCTTGTCAAACCGCCTCAAATTTATAAAAACCAAAAGAACTGCGGATGCTGTAAATCAGGAACAAAAACAAAGCTGCTGGAAAAGCTCAGCAGGTCTGGCAGCATCTGAGGAGGAGAAAACAGAGTTAACATTTTGGGCCCGGTGACTCTTCCTCAGAACTTGCACCTCAAATTTATGTTCCAATAAAATCACTTTTTTTCATTCTTTTAAACTCCAGTGAATAAAGAGCTAGTTCTCCTGAGACAGATCCCTCATCCTTGCAATCAGACAAGTGAATTTTCTGCTTCCAAGGCAAGTATGTCCCTTTTTAAGCGAGGAGACCAAAACTGAAAACAGTGCTCCAGGTGTGGCCTTCATAAAGGGCAGTTGGAATGACCAGTGAACTCATTTTGCAAGTGTCCTTGCAAATAATGGCCATACAATGGGCAGTTCTTGGAGCCTGGCCCCTTGCCCAGTCCATGGTGAAATAATGACCTGAACTGTGGTGTATGGCCAATCCAATGAGGACACTCCCCTAACGGAGACAGGGGCCACAACCTTCTCATCATTGAGATGTATAACACAGAAACCCTTCTTTCAGTCCAACTCGTCCGTACCGACCAGATATCCTATATTAATCCAGTCCCACTTGCCAGCATTTGTCCCATATCCCTCTAAACCCTTCCTATTCACGTACCTATTCCAATGCCTTTTAAATGTTGTAACTGTACCAGCCTCCACCACTTCCTCTGGCAGCTCGTTCCATGCAAACACCACCCTCTGTGTGAAAAAGTTGCCCCTTGGATCCCTTTTAAATCTTTCCCTTTTTCACCTTAAACCTATGCCCGTCTAGTTTTGGACTCCCCTACCCCTCAGATAAAGGCCATATCTATTCACCCTATCCATGCCCCTGATGATTTTATAAATATCAATAGGGTTCACCATGGAGTGCTCCAGGGAAAATAGCTCTAGCCTCTCCCTCGTAGAAGTGGAATGGAGTGTTATATGTGGATGTGGAAATTCACCTCTTGTTACTGAGGGCTGTGGCGTTAAGGTGTAACTGACAGAAAGTAATTGAAATTGTAATAAGAGCAGAAAATGGAACAGAGGGTTGGCTGAGAAGCACAGATGTCTGTGTGCACCCAACTGTCGGTAAATGGCTTCGTTCAACATTCAAACATGTAGCCAGTATCTATTAAAAATGCGAGGCTGAGAAAGTGGGTTTGCTCGGTCAGAATCTGATATGTAGGTATGCGTTGTACTCCCCTTTGCAAGTTTAATACTTAATATGGCCTTAATAGTATTGTTGCTGGGCTGTTATTCAGAGACCCAGGTAAAATTCTGGGGACGCAGGTTCAAATCCTGCCACAGCGGCAGTGGAGTTTGAATTCAATTTTTAAAATTGAGAGACTAATAACAACCGTGAATCAATTGTAGGAAAAACCTATCTGGTTTGCCAATGCTTTAGGAAAGGAAACTGTCATCCTTACCTGGTCTGGTCTACATGTGACTCCAGACCCACGGCAATGTGGTTGCCTGTTAACTGCTGTCTGGGCAATTTGGGATGGGCAATAAATGCTGCCTGGCCAGCGATGCCCACATCCTGTGAATGATGTTGTGGTTGGTTGGCTCACCGAGCTGGTTATTTGTTGCACAGATGTTTCATTACCCTGCTTGGTAACATCCTCAGTGCAGCCTCTGGTGAAGCGTCTGTGTGCTTTCCCGCCTAGTTTTTAAACTCTGGGGTTCGTTGCTACGGATTGCCTCACTTCCAGGTTTCCTCCGGAGTGGAATGTACGTAGGGTCAAGTTCCATGTTCCATGCTTCCAGGAATTCTTGTGCTTGTCTCTGCCTAGCCTGTCCCAGGCTCTTGGTGTTGTCCCAGTTGAAGCTATGGTTCTCATTGTCCATGCGGGACTGCAGCAACATGGAACTACACCAATAGGGGGAGGATAATGGATATCCAAAGAACTGGGTCAGGAGATGCCTACGGGAACAGCATCAGATGAATTCTACAAGCCCCGACACACTCATCACACCAACCTACATCAGGAACACGTCAGAACTGCCCGCAAGACTCCTATGACCGCTGGGCATCAGAGTGGCACACAAGCTCGCATCAACCCTACGACAGGTGCTCAGCCAAACTAAAGACCCATTCCCCACCATGGACAGGACCAAAGTCACCTACAAGATCCCCTGCAGAGATTGTGAGAAACACTACGTCGGACAAACAGGAAGGAAACTAATAGCAAGAGGGCATGAACACCAACTGGCTACAAAAAGACACAACCAGTACTCACTCACTCTCAATCCACGTGGACAGGGAGAACCACCACTTCAACTGGGACAACCCCAAGATCCTGGTACAGGCTAGGCAGAGACAGGCACGAGAATTCCTAGAAGCATGGAACTCCACGAAGCAGGCTATTGATAAACACATTGTACTCGACCCCATATGCATTCCAGTACGGAGGAAACCTGGAAGTGAGGCAATCCATCGCAACGGACCCCAGAGTAAAACCAAGTGGGAAAACACACCGACGCTTCATCAGAGGCTGCGCTGAGGATGCTACCCAGCATGAATTTAAAAACATGTAAGAAACTTGGAACCCCTAACCTGAGTTAAGTGTATATCTCATTTTGGGGGTGGTGGAGTGACACAGTGGCTCAGTGGTAGGCATTGTTGCCTCAAAGCGCCAGGAACCCAGGTTTGATTCCACCCTTGACTGACCTGATGGGCTAAATGGCCTGCTTCCACACTGTAGGGATTCTGAGGTTTGATAAAGTGTGTTCAGGTTGTGTTGCCTTGTGAAACACTAAGGAGCTGACAAATTCTCCTCTTTGTTTGATCATTGCAGGAAGAGGAGCTTAAAAAACCTGCTCAAGTTCGGAGCGAGGAGAAGGTGGATGTGGGTGAACCTCCCGCAGATGATGAGGTGGATGATGAAGATGAATGGGAAGATGCTAGTGATGATGAGGAGGAAATAGTGGGGGAAGATGTGTCGGACAGTGAGGATGAACTGAAGGAGACAAAGGAGCTTGAGGAGAATGAGAAGAAAGATGTTGCAGGAATAACGGAGGAAGTGGCGAAGGGAGCTGAGATGGTGCAGTCCCCCAGCCGAAGCCCGGAGGTCAGTGCCGAAGAGCAACAAGCTAGGAAGTCAAGAGAAACACCCAAACTTCACATTCCTCCTAATGATGTGACTGTGCAGCCTAAGGAATCCGAATGCAAGCCACTGAGTCCGTTCTCACTCTATGAGTACCACCCGGTGAAGGACTGGGCGGAGGAAATGGAAACAACATCACCAAGAACCAGTTTGGAGCAGAATCCCTTGCAAGCAGTTAATACCACAAAGGAGGAGCAGAAAGGTAAGATTTGGTTCTTCGAGGCGGCTGAGTACAATAGTAACTCTCTTTTTTAACTTGTACCTTTCTTATTAAACTTGCCTTAAACCAAATGAGCAACTCCCACGTCCTGGGCAGTACATTGTGTCAACTGTTTGAAACGGGAGACAGCTGCCTGGAAACAATTTCATAATGTCTCAACATTCCATTCTCTTCACATTTTCGCCTCCCCCCTCACCCCACTTCACCGAAGCCACCAGGTGTTAGAACTGAAGTCAGGATGCCCCCTTACCCATGCTTTTGCCGAGAAGACTCTTGAGCTGAAATCTGAGATAACAAAGTGTGGAGCTGGATGAGCACAGCAGGCCCAGCAGCATCTCAGGAGCACAAAAGCTGACGTTTCGGGCCTAGACCCTTCATCAGAGAGCTAAAATCTACTTCATTTCTGGGGACCAGCCCCCCCCCCCCCCCCCCCCCCCCCCCCCCATGGGATGAAACTCTTTTAATATGCCCCAGAAATCTCCTCCTGACCTGGGCCTTCGGTCTCCCAAGCAGGGTAGTTCAGTTTGACTTAACAAGCGGTGCTTTTGTTTGCAGTGGAGGTCCTGTCTGGGGACATCCCCGTCGCCGATGAGTTGGATTTAGAGGCAGGCAAGGAGCAGGAGGCAGTGACAGAGCAGGTATCTCTGCAGAACGTCAGTGGAAGCAGTAATCCTGCTGATGAAATCCTGAAAGAGCAAGAGGAACTGGAGATTGAAAAGACCAGAGACACTGCCACCATTGTGGTTACAGCAGAAAAGCAGCTTGAACAGCCGGTCATCAATCAGCAAACAGGTTGGTGGGTTATGTGCACTCCTGTTACATCTGCAGTTGAAATTACAAGCCTTGGCCAATTTCCTTCTGATTCTATGCTGTGTGATGATAATTCCTGCTTTTAGAGATACCTTCTATGGATCTGTTTCCACACACCTGTCTTTGGGAGTTTCATGTATGCTTTGAAAATTATCCTAATTTTTTTTGTCCTCTTCCTTGTTTAACAGACCACATGTTGAACTGGGCAGCAAAATACCCTCAGAAATTCACATTGTAAATGTAGTTTAGTGCCAACACCAGTTTCTACCTTTTCCCTTACGAGCCCTTTCCCTGTCCAGAAACCAATTGAGAAGAACTCAGCTCTCTCTCGATCTTTCAATAGAACAAATTAACCAAATTGAACCAACTTTAAAAAACAACAGACCATTAAGGACACAAATTTAGAAATTTGCAGAAATTCTCAGACGGAAGCCTCAAACCCATGACTACTTCCATCTCAAGGGACAAGGACAGCAGATACGTGGGAACACCACCCCCTGCAGGTTCTGCTTGAAGCCCCTCAGTATCCTGACTTGGATATATGTCGCCGCTCCTTTGGTGTCAAAATCCCGGAATTCCCTACATTGTGGGCCACCTTATGGCAGGAGGACTGCAGCGGTTCAAGAAGGCAACTCGACCCACTTTCTCAAGGGTAACTAAGGATGGGCTATAAATACTGGCCCCAGCTGGCAAAGCCTGTGTCCCACAAATGAATAAATAAAAGTTTAAAAGAAGCTTTAAATTTGAAATCAAAATCTTGGGATAATCACACACCCCAGACCCTGTGGTGGGCATTTGTCTCACACAGTCTGAATGTGCCATGCTCCCTTGCCAAGCATACCTGGGCACAGTCATAACCTGTGATAAAGGGCCAGGCAGTTCTGAGCTATGACCCAGAACTCGCTGCCTGGGCTATTGTTAGTCACTTCTGTTAGGCCGGGGTAGACCCAACTTACCCACTTCCCAAAGCACGCCAGATGAAAAAATGGATTTTAAGAAAAGAAAGCTAATCAGTTCAAGCATGTTATGACAAGGTAGAGCTTGAATCTACATGTTCTAACCCAGACGCAGGGGAATCTATCACCATACTACAAGACTGTGTGCCAAGAATCCTCCACCAATTAAACAAGACACCGAATCAATAAATTGCTGCAGACACTGCACACCAAGTTCGGTATAATAATAACAAAAGACTAACGAAGGAGGGGACTAAATCAAAATTGTATTGGAGGAGGTGATAATGCACTTCAACCCTATAGAGCCCACCTCTCCCTGAGAGCGCCTGAAACTTCATACTTTGTTCTCTTTCATGTTCAGTCCTTAAACTGTAATGTTGCTTGCAAAATGGCCATTTACAAATGCTGTTGCCTTTTTGTTAAAAATATATTTTTCTGTCTTAAAGGGGATGTTTTGGAATCAGCCACAAGGACAGCACAGAGGACAGATTGTGTGGAAGGAAATGAGCCCAGCTCAGGTGCTGTTAAAATCACTAGCTACGAGACAGTTTGCTTTCATAAAGCTCCTCTGACTCTGGGCTAAGCTCACCCTTGAGCGTGCTGTCTAACCTCCAAGCCTTGCTTAATCAGACTAGACAATGCACTTAACAGCTCTAGCCTCTTACAGGCCTGAGCAAAGGACAAGCACTAACCAGCTCCACGATACTAACATCACTATCCCAGCCGCTGAAGTACTGGGTGGAGGGACTGGGACTCGGTTTGAGACAGAACTCAAGACTGTTACTCTGAACAGTGACTCCTGCTGTCCACTCTTCTTCAAATCTGTTCTCTCTCCCTCTGCACTGTCTCAGGAAAAAATGGCCTGCACCTGTTTCAGCTCTCTGCCCTTTCCTGCACTTCTTTCGTATCGCTGAACAAGGGAAATTTTCGAAGAAATGACTGCGGTTTCTGTCTTTTGGTGTTAGCCACCCATGTGTTTGATTTTTGGATGTTTGGATCTCTCATTGTAAATAAGCCAGATAACTAATTTTGAACTTTTTTTTTACTCTACGGTGAGAAATAGCCTGGTGTTATTGTCAAAACAAATGTGCAATTTGAACTATGATCCTCTTTACCTTGCCCTCATCCTCTCTTCAGTCCAATTTTGATCTTGACTACAAGGTGACTGAGCCCTACTGGAAGTGGCACACGGGAGAAGCTATTTAAAGCCATGGACGCATTGGGCCACAATATCCGTAGAGAACGCTAGAAACTTGTAAATGAATTTACCCTTTGTGTTTTTGTTAGGATCAGGCAGTCAAACTTGGAATAGTCGATAAATGTTTACTATTGGTGTTTTTTTTCCTGTCCTTTATCAATTGTAGTTTCACTTTTTTTTAGCTGCAAAGTTGTTCCAGTCATTTTTTTTAGATATGTCCAGGAAGTTTGTCTTGTTGTGTACACAGATGTAGACTTTTTATACATATTTTGCGCCCTCTTATGCCATGCTATATGAACACAGAGGTACTAATGGTGTAATGACTCAAACTGTATTGTTCTTGAATTTTCCATCAAATGTAGTGTTTACCAGACACAGTAGTTTTTAATCCATTGCGGGGTTTGCTGATGCCCAAGATATTTTTCATCCTTGCCACCATTTGGGCCTCGCCCAGGCACTCACTCGTTTTAATAGATTTTCACTATTACTATCCAGTGTTCCTGATCTCCATACTATTCTATCACCGCAGACTACTACATAGACTAGGGGCAGCACGGTGGCTCAGTGGTTAGCACTGCAGCCTCACAGCGCCAGGGACCTGGTTTCGATTCCAGCCTCGGGCGACTGTCTGTGTGGACTTTGCATGTTCTCTCCATGTCTGCATGGGTTTCCTCTGGGTGCTCCAGTTTTTACACTCAGTCCAAAGATGTGCAGGTTAGTTGGATTGGCAGTGCTAAATTGCCCCATAGTGTCCAGCAATGTGCAGTCTAGGTGAGTTAGCCATAGGAAATGCAGGGGTTACAGGAATAGGGTAGGGGAGTGAGTCTGGTGGAATGCTGTGATTGCAGATGCTGGAAGTCCAAGTTGGTAAAATGTGGAGCTGGAGAACACAGCAGGTCAGACAGCATCAGAGTAGGAAAGTTGACATTTTGAGTCAGGACCTTTTTCATCTCTGACCTGCCATGCTCCTCCAACTGCACATTTGCTGTTTGGAGGATCAGTGTGGACTAGATGGGCTGAATGGCCTGCTTCTTTGCATAGAATCTATGAAGGGGCATGCGTTTGTGTAACACCCCTTTGTCCTTTGCAACTAGTAAGGTAACTTTTTTGAAGTGTAGATACTGTTTACAATGCAGCAAACAGCTAATTCATGCAGTCCAAACTCAAGATTCAGTTATTTTAAGTTTATTAACTTTAGTGATCATCAAGGAATAAAGATAGGCCACCTTACTGGGAAGTGCATTTCTACAGAATAATGCCCTGAGGTATATTGCATTTCTCTGGAAGGCCAACCAGGGTGCCTCATTTTAGCATCACTTGCACGAGGTAGCACGCCACAGTGCAGAACTCCCTCAGTATGACACTGGTGTGTCAATCGCTGGGGCGGGACTTGAACACATGACCTTCTGAGCCACAGATACACTGTGTGGTAGTGCTTGAGATTTATTTAGTTTGTGTAGTGCTCACCTGTGAGCGGTTGCTAAGATTTGACAGGAGGGCAGAGCTGGTTGCTACATTCAATGCAGAATTTCTGATTCCCATCCAGGAAATATTAATGTGAATGCAGGTGGTATTAGGACTCCAAATGGGGACTGGACCAGAACTGACTATTAATATCCCAATTTGTTGACAGTTAAGGGTTTAATATTATCCACAAAAGAGTTTTTTCAGTCTCATCAGTATTAACTGCACAGCCAAAAGTAAAGAATTAAGTGTAAGACATGGAATATTTTTGTATTTTTTAATCTTAAAATCTATATGACTCCCATTGGGTGGGAGGCATTGTTACACTGGGGTTGTGGGAATATGGGTCTCTGGTATATTGGATAAAATTGTCAACAGTCACACAGACAACTTTGTAAAGCTTCTGGATGTTTTAAGGAAAATTTTTTTTTTCAAGCATTTCAGATGTTGAATTTATAAATATATAGTCTTTGTATGTTAGACAGATCGTGTAGTAACTTTTTAAAATGCAACATTGGTACCAGTGGGTCACCATGCTGAAATAAGACCAGGGAGGTTTTGGCTCACAACTCTACTGCTTTCTTCATTTTATACTCTTCCCCCGCCCCCCCCCCCCCCCCCACCCCCCCGGTCAATTGATATCAATAAATGAATGTTAACAAAGTGCTTAACTGCACCAATGTGACAAATGCACTAATGTGGCATTTCTTGATCTGTTTATCTAAATGAATTCACTCAGCAAGTAAGTGTGAAATCAAGGTTTCTGTCTGGGCCTCGAAATATTGCATCGTGTTTAAATGAGCTTGTCTATTTGTATTGCTGTTGAACTGTATTCTTAGGGTGTATTTACTACAATTGACGGTCCAAAGGTGGATTTGTATTTTCTCAACAAATGGGCAAGAATATTAAAAAAAATCTTCTTGTTCCAAAATATCTCTCTACTTGAGGTTTTCAATCAAGTCATTTCTTCTGTCTTAGCCAGACAGTAGAAAGGAAATGCACGGGAAGTGTTTGATATTTTGTCTTAGTGACCGTTGTCGTGTAAACTTTAGCATTCAGCATCCATAGGCCGTTTGTTATAAACGTGCCGTCCCAGTCGAGCCTGATATCCTTTATGTGCAAACCTTAATACACAGTTACCAAATCGTGATCAGGAGCCTACACATAGGCTTGAGGGGCTGAATGGCCATGTCCTATTCCATCAGTTTTTTTAGATCAGGGCTGGTGTATATTTTGTCTCTGTCTGCATGCCTTTGTTCCATAACCCTTACTACCTAACAAAAGCCCACTGTATAACCTTGGTAAGTTGCTGTGGCAGCTAGTCATAACTGTGCTTAGTAATTTTCAAGAAGCCGGATACACACGGCTATTCCTTTAAAAGGGGGCCATGAGAGGTTAGTTTGAGCCATCCTGCTTTTAGGGCTGGGCAAATGGATCAATTGACCTTTACCTGCCTGTTATTCTCAGGTGGGTGCTGTACACTTACTCTGCGTGCTGTGTATCGAGGTGGGGAGGGGATCACTTGCACTATCCAGAAATGTTTTGAATTTGCTCTCGACAGCTTAAGAGTAATAGTCACTCTGATCCAGGTTTCTGCTTTCGTAGTATGTGAAGCTCAGAGGAGACGCTACTTTGTAGGGAGGCTGGTGAACTGTTGCAGTGCAAGACTGAGTAAGGGCAGACTTTAATGGAAATAGTCAACTGATAAAGTCTATTGTAGAGTATGTGGGGAAGATCTATATCAATTATATGGGCTTGGTGTTAATGAGGCTCCTTCAGTTAAAAGGGAAGGGATCCTGGATCTTATTTTCATTCCAGCAATCATGAGCTTGGTTTTTGAAGATATCATGGAATACGATCAGGGAAGCAGCAGGAGAGTGAAGTTGAGACAGAAGATGAGCCGTAATTTCATTGAGCAGACACAAGGGGTCTGAATAGCCTATACTTGGGAATTTTCTATAAGCTCAATTACATTTTGTACTGAACATCATTAGCAGAGGATGGTTTCGATCCATCGACTTCTGTGCCGCTCTCTGATGAAGGGTCTAGGCCCGAAACGTCAGCTTTTATGCTCCTGAGATGCTGCTGGGCCTGCTGTGTTCATCCAGCCTCACATTTTATTATCTTACATTTTATTATCTTACATTTTGTACTGTTTGTTTTGGAAGCTGGTTACAAGCAGGGTGATTAATTGACTGAAGTACTCAGCAAATTCTAAAGGCTTATAAAAGATTATGAATTATTTTTTACTTTTCAATATGGTAACAGCTTTGGAGCTACAGCGCAATGTGTGGGAAGTGTCTGAGGGACTTCTCACAAAGATTCACAAGAGAATGAATGGTGTAGAAGTTCAAAGCACTCCAAGTGAAATATCATAAAATATTATTCACAGATACAACTGACAGAATAAAGAAGCATGGATTAAAACTAGCAAAAGATAAGTTTAATAAGTGGCTGGTGGTTTCATACTGTGATGGTTCGGAATATAATCGAAATCTACAATCCTTCAAATAAATTCACATGATGGGGATATGTCTCTTCATTCAAGAAGGATAGACTGTAAAAGCCAGTGCATTTTCTGAAAGGGATCTACGGTGTGTGTGTGTGTGTGTTGGGAAATGGTAGGTGATGAAAATCTTCACCATAAATGGAGTTTGGAGTTTGAATTTTCTGTGACAGTTAATGGGATAATCTGAAATGGAGCCATTCTCCTGTTTTTATGTTTTCTGCTAAACCTATATCCATCTTATTTACAGGTTGAGTAAGACCACTGGAATGGAGACCTTCATCTCAGCTGGAATATTGCTTCTATCTGCACGTGGGAAGATAATTAATGTACCAAAAAACTGCCATTTAATGAGTTCAGAACTGGTCGGAGCAGAGGCTCTGGAAATCTGATTGGTGTAGGAAATTACTGGCCCTCAGGTTGAAGGGTCATATTAAAATTCTTGAATTGTCAGCAGGAATGACTACAATTTTTACACCAAAAGGTTTTGAGAACTGTGTATGTGTATATTCAAGTGGTTGCAAATGAAATGGCAGCTTCCTCAACCATAAAATTGAACAACTTGGGTTTAAAGGGTCCTGCCTTTTGCTGTGGGAGCAGAGACAATAGGTTGAATGTTATTTTTGCAACACTAAATAATGCATTATATCTCAATAATTATAATAAACATGTTCTGGATCAAATTACATTTTATTGAACACTTGTTGGAAAAACTTAATGAACTCAGTTTTGAAGATGTAACATTCCTGTTTCAAAACTGTAGCGTTCTTTTTATAACATTCCACATTTTGCCATAAATATTCACACATCCCTAAGATGCCTTTGAGAAGGCAGTGATGGCCTATTCCCATGAACTGTTGCAGTCTGTGGGCTGATGGTGGCCCCGCTGTGTAGTTAGGTAGAGTTCTAAGATTTTGATCTCGCTATGATGGAGAAATGATGATTTATAGACCACATCAAGATGGTGTGAGACCTGGAGATTTGGCTAATGTCGTGCACTTGCTATCCTTTTGTCTTTTAAGGTTTGGAATTACCAAGGTATTTGCACAAAGGCAATTGTGTGTGGCAATGCTTTTTTTCACCATTCTCTGCTTGACTGCTGTCATCAGCCATTTCTATGGCAGACTGCATTCAGTGCATTGCGATCTAAATGTGCTGTCTGATGTCAGATCCATTGAAAAAAAGATTCTGTTTCTATCCCTTTGTTTCCTGCCAACAGTTTTTTACAGGGTTTATTTTGGAGCAGTGGAGTTTCAATTCCATTCATCTGTTTCAATCCAAACACACCAAGTAGAATAATGCTCTTTTTAAAAAAAATCTCCTCCAGTTTTAGAAGGTTTGCAGGTCAGATGAGTAGCACTCTCATCTCTGAGACTAAATGTTGTGCTTTAGAAATAAGCATGTTAACCACACTTGTACTTCAGAGCAATTTTGAGGGAATGTTGCATCCTTGAAGCTACTGTTTCTGATAAGATGTTAACTGAATTTGTCCCTCCAGTGCATGTAAGACAAAATCCAATATTCAAACAAAAGCAGGACAGACTTTGTGTGCTAATGCTCCCATCTGTGAAAACCTTGGGTTGGCTGAGGCTTTCTTATGACTCCTCCTTACGTTATGAAATGTTGATGGCATTTGGCAGCACCAGATGGAGAATGAGATATAATGGATGATAATGTACACAGGCAGCTAACACACCCTGACAGTGATGTTCCAAACATTTGGTCTGTCTCATTGGCTTCTATATCCCTTTTCTGTTTAACACCAAAGAATAGTTCTGTGTCAGATTACCTTCAAACTTACAGGATTTTTAAAGTGTACTTTTACAGACACCTTGTGTTCTCCTTTTTAAAAGAAAATGATTTGTCAGTGACAACACATATAGCCCACATTCTCTATTCATCATTCTGTCATCTCAACTGTGCCAACTCCTGTCAATGAATGAAGAGTCAGATTGATCCCAGAGAATTTTGTACCATCAACACGTTGTTAGGAATGTCTGATTTATTAACAGTTCACAGATATTTTCCTATCAAATCCAGTTGTGGAACAACCTATTATAAAGCTAAAGAGTTTGAACAAATCAAATTTAACTCAAATGTTTTAAGTAATTCTGACTTTGCAGTTGTTAAAATGTATACTAGTCTCATTTCTCTTGTGTTGTTCTAAAGAAGGAAAACAGGTATTGAAGGTACAGTTCTCAGTTGTGCATTACTGTTCAGCTGTTCTAGCGTCACACCTGCATTAAATACCCTCTACAATCTCTCTAGAACTATGGAAGAAATCTTTTTATTTGCCATATCCATAATTGCAAAGTTAACAAGTTTCACTCTTCCAATGTATTTTTACCTTTTCATCTAATTCATTGAGAGTTTTCCTTTTGTCAAAACCAAGCTGCGGAAAATGCAAGGTAGAGGTTTAGTTTCTGGATTCCATTAACTCAATCAACATTCTGACAAGAAGCAGAGGCTGTCGATAGTCTACTGTGCAGTGTGATATGCTGTATAGAGCAATACATAACCTAATGTTCCGGGCATCTTGACCATAGGGTGGAAATTTGTTAGTAATTTGAGGTGTTTGACAGGTGCATTGTTCTGTCCTGACTGGCTACTGTTGGAGATGGTTGTTTTTTGATATTAGGAATCTGTGATTGTTATTGTCACTTATCATTCCAAGATTGCTTCTATGAGTGGCGGCAAAGTATACAAATCCAAGGAAGTAACCCTAAACCTCAAACATTTGTTAGACTCCAGCTCAAATATTGTGGCTAATTTTGGGCACTATATACTTTATGAAGGAGATCATGACCTTTAAAAAAACTACAGTATAAGATGAGACATTATAGTATGAGACATAATAGATTTAAAGTTGTGGTAAAATTTTAAAAAAACGAAGTTCTTATTTAGACCAGAAGAAGTTTAAGACTATGAGAAATAGGATCAGCTGTAGGCCATTTGGCCTGTCAAGCTCAATGTACCATTCAGTGGGATCATATCCACTTTCACACCCTTCTCCATAACCCTTATTTCCCCAACTAATCAAGATTCTATCTCTGCCTTAAATATACAGGTTCTCTGTGGCAAGGAGTTACCAAGACTCTTAACTGTCTTAGAGAAGAAATTCTTCCTCATCTCAATTGGCAAATTGGTGCCCCTTTTATTCTGAGACTGTGCCCTCTGGTCCTAGACTCTCCCATGAGGAGAAACATCCTCTCAGCATTTATTCTGTCAAGCCCCTTAGAACCTGATATGTTTCGATGAGATCAACTCTCATTTGTCTTCTGCTTATAAAACTCCTCCTATACCAGGGATCATCCTAGTGAGCCTTCTCTGAACTGTTTCTATTGAAACAATATCTTTCCTTTAAATAAGTGTACCAAAACTGCTCTTAGATGTGGCCTTACCAGCACCAGCTACAGTAAGACTTCTCATACTCCAATCCCCTTGAAATAAGGGCCAACATTCTATTAGCATTCCTGGTTACCTGTTGCACCTGTGAGATAGCTTTTTGTGTTTTAGAGTCATAAAGTCACGGCACAGAAACCAATTCTTTGGTCCAACTTGTCCATGTTGATCAGATATCCTAAATTACTGGAGTCCCATTTGGCCTGTATTCCTGTAAACCCTCTGTTCATTTACCCATCCAGCTGCCTTTTAAATATTTTATAATTGTAGCAGCCTCCTCTAGCACTTTTGGCAGCTCATTCCATTCTTGCTCCACCCTCTGTATGAAAATGTTGCTCATTAAGTCCCTTTAAAATCTTACTCCTTTCACCTTGAACCTTGTGGACTCCCCCACCCTGGAGAAAATACCATGCCTATTTACCCTACTCGTGCCCCTCATGGTTTTATAAGCCACTGTAAGGTCATTCCTCAGCCTCTGCTCCAGGGAAATTAGTCCCAGCCTATTCAGCCTCCCACTATAGTTCAAACCCTCTTCAAATCTTTTCTGAATGCCTGCAAGTTTCACAACATTTCTATTGCAGGAAGACCAGATTTGCAAGCAATATTCTAATAATGACCTAACCATTGTCCTGTACAGCCAAACCAGGACCTCCCAACTCCTCGACTCAACGCACTGACTAGTGAAAGCAAGCATTCCAGTTTTTCTCTCCATTTAAATAATATTCTGTTCTTTCGTCCTCTCTTCCAAAATTAACAACTTAAAATTTTCCCAAGTGATATTCCAATTATCAAAGTTTCGCCCACTTTCTGAGCCTATTAGTATCTCTCTGTAAACTGTTTGTATTCTTCTTGCAGCCTGCCTTTCCACCTATTTTTATGTATTCTGCAAATTGGGCTACAAGTTAAATTTTAATGTGATTGGCATATGCTGAAAGAGCAGTGGAATTATAATCCCTAATAACACAATAAATAAAACGGTAAGGTACTTGAATAGTAAAAATGCGGGGCTCAGTGGAAAGATTGGAAAGCACTAGTGCGAACGTAATGGGCCAAATGACCATCTCCTGCGCTGTGCCATTCTGTGGTTTTGGCTATTAATCACAAGAGATAGTGAAGAAAGATTGCTTTTGTGGGGTTGGGAGCGCTGGACCTTTAATAATCGCTCATCGCATGTCTGTTTTAGCAGGCAGAGGTGGGCTGGTACGTCTTAAATTACATGCCGCCGAGCAAACGAAAGATTCCTCGTTTTGACACTAGCCAACTGCTGGATCTTGGGGGCGGGACGACTTCTCTCGCTGTCGCTGTAAACAAAAGCATGTTTCTGTATCAGTCTCGCTGGGGAAACTGAAAAGATAAAATAGGCTAATAATAAGAGGTTTGAGGGCATGCGGGCCATGACGAATTAACCCCGCGTTTTTCATCTCCGAGTAACAAAGTGGCCATTACTTTGTTTTGCTTTGCAAGCTTGAAGGCCGAAATGAAAAACAGGGCATCTGATGGGATAGGGAAGCAGATGAGAGGTCCCAGCTTTACGGGAGATAAGAAAGCGAAAATCACTGCCAAAACCCAAAAGACGTGGATGAGACTTGCAACGGTCTTTGCTTATTTGCTCTGTGTATCTTTGACTGCAGTGGTTCTGGTGATCTATTACACTTTAATTTGGGAGCCGGTCCGCACGAAACCAGGACCGCCCAACAACAACTTGACCGTGGTCAATGCAGAAATCGGCAACTTCAGCACCGCTCGGAGACAGAGAAGCGCCTTCAACGCTGTGAAAAGCGATCCGAGAGGTTTTGTTATTCCGCGATTCGAGGGAAGCCATTTGAGAAGCTCAGGCAGTCGGGCTAGGGATTTTGTGAACTCACCGAAGGGGAGCTCCGGGATGGTGCGCGCTGCTTTCGCCGGCATCAGCTCCACGGTCAGCAGCGGCAGCAAACTCATGTTAACCACCGAGAACAGACAGCACAGGGCAGTTGGCAGCAGCCTCTCCTCGGCCAACAATAGAATTGAAGCGGTCACGCAAAACGGGGCGTTCAGCACCATGGGTAGCGATAATCAGGAGACCACCAGCAGTGCAGAAGCAGCCGCCGGGGGTAGGGCATTCAGGACCATGGACAACGACCAAGGGGGCACCGTCAGACCGGAAACAACTCACGAGAGCAGTGCGTTCAGCACCTTGGACAGCGGCGCTCACAAGGTACCCGGCGAGAACAGCCACCAGGAGAGCGCTTTCCTCGCCGATCGCGGAAACTTCAGGACCGCGGACAGCGACATCGACAGCGCAGCTCCCGGGATCTCCAGGCTGCAAACGCCCCAGGCAGCCGGCCAAAAGGAGGCAAGAAATCATCCTCCCAATGAACCGAAACGAACCCGCAACGGCGATGCAGCTATTACGGAATCAAACCGGTGGGCAATCAGTCCCTCCAATGTAGGGGAATTGGAAGCAGTACCGACTCTGCTAGGCCTGAAACAACACGTCAAAAGTGATGCCGACAGCAAAATAACGGAGGTCAAAATCGACAGTAAACCGACGGCCAAATCAAGCCGCGGCTTTTCTGCAAAAAGTACCATGGAGTCCACCAATGCTATGACTCTGTCAACAGATTTAGCTCGTAATAACTGGCATCATGAGGTAGCTAGAGGTAAAATGGATGGAAATGATGATGTGAGTTCGGCTGTACACTCTTCCAGCAAATCCAAAAGGATTGAGGACATTCTAACTATGGCTCACCCCACCAACGACCCAGGTCCTTTTAACATTGACCCTACTAGGGTAGATAACAGCGATTTGGGCTATCAACACTCTTACAAAGATCACAACCTGACAGATAAGCACAATGTATTTGCCAAGCTAAAGTTTTTGGACATGACACCAAAGAACCTAGAAAGGGAAAATTCCATTGGATCACACAGTGACAGATTAGATTGGATGCTCACTGAAGACCCAGAAAGGACTGTTACTAACACACCAAGACTACCATTAGTTGGTCCCTCCAAGCCAGCAGAAATCTGGGAAAACAAGGAGTTGGGTCACACTGGGACAACTGACGTTGAAGCTCACTACGTCCTCCAAAATCTCAATACCGATAAAGAGCAGCCACCTACCACTTGGAAGCAAAGCCAGGTCAATGCAAAGGACACATACAAAAATACTGGAACTGATTCTTTACCAACGCTCCCAATAACATAGCTTTCCAGTTGAACTGGTTTTATCTTAGTAGAAAGACACTTGACAATATATTTTAACTAACTACTGTAATTATAACTAACATTGATTGCAACATATTTTAATTTTTAATAATCTTGGTGGTTTTCCCCCCTTTTGTGTCAAATGGTATTTGAAGAAAAATATGGGCTACAAAATCAGATAACACAATATCTTTTAGTTAACAAATATTTTCTGGTACATTACAGTTCTTCACAATGTATCACTTCACATGCTCAGTGTAATCTTGAGTATCATACATTTAAAATATTTTGTATTACAAATCTACAAGATATTAAATGACTAACTTGACTGTGTTTCTTATCCTCTTCTTTCGTTTAAAGTTTCAATATTCACACTTCCAATGGAAATTTTTTATGTAAACATGCCATTTGTAATTACACAATTTGCCTGAGGTTGCAGCGGCACCCTTACAGGAGGCTGTCATTTACAATGTTGCAAGTTTGAATAAATATTTTTATTGTAAATGTAAGTATGGTAGATTATAATGAATTCATACACATGAGAATAGAATATGTAGTTTTAAAATAGGAGGGGTACAGCGTCTCTGCCGTCAGGTCCAATTATTTCCATAATCTAATTCCTCTCCATCTGAAGAGTGTAATTCATTTCAATTCCTCATTAGCTATACCATCAAATATCAAGCATTCAAAGGAAGAATAGAATTGATCTTGGCATGTACTGATATTGCAATCATTCTTCCAAGACCCTCCTTCAGTCATTATTCCTGTTAATGCATTTTGGCAGAAAGGCTACGGTTAGGGCAGAGGTGCTAGAATGAGGCAGTGGCATTTTGGCATAAAGGTTAATGTGAGGGCAGAGGGAATACAGTGAGACATTAGAAACTTAATGGCACAATTCCAAAGAGTTTGACTTCTAAAGGCAAACACAGAACTGTAGTAGGGAAAGTGTCCTTAGTTACAACCACTTTTGAGTTGTTGAATTCTCTTCAGTACCAGTAATATTTTTGGGATCAATTTCTATTCTTGCAGCAGATTAAACACGTTAGTAAGAAAGAATTCACTGACTATTGTTTTCAAACAACTCTTAACTTTTTTGTAATCACATTTTTCTCATCTCTTTCTCTAGAAATCACAAACATGGGAGCTTGGTAAAGTGTGCCTCTGTAAATCTCCCTATAATGCTTTGTTTTTTTTATGACAGTGTCAATACTGGTCCAGAATGGATATATAGTATCTGTCATCCAGCTTTTGACTGTGCTAAAACAATGAGAAAGCAGGTGAACACAGGGTGAAACCTGAAAGTTAGACTTATCTTACCATACAAGCATACAGCACATTGTCATCAAATCCCCTTTTTGTCCGGTTTTTCAAAGGAGGTGTTAATCACTCCAGTTAATAGTGCACAGAGGAGTTTAACTCTGCCAGCCTTCAGACATACTGAACACTATAAATTCCTGGTTAAGGTGTCTAATGCAACAATAGGGAATTCAGTGGCCTAATTGATATTCCGGTTAGTGGGTTGTTGCAAATTTTGAAATCACTGTAAGGTTTTTGAAATGAGGTTGTGTGAATAATAACGTTTGAATATTTAACACTTTCATTTCAAAATTATTTTTGTTATTTGAATATCAGTGTTACCTGACTGTATTTTGTCATTGTCAAAGTAATAGGTGAGGAACTTCCTACAAATACACTGATTGCTCGGATATTGCAACTCATAAAGTGTCATTGTGAGCTCTTAGGAGGTTGGTAATTCACTTAGCTGGGTGGTTTGTTTGCGATGCCAATGGTGTGAGTTCAATTCCTGCATTAGTTGAGGTTCCATGAAGAGGTTTCCTTCACAACCTCTCTTCTTATCTGAGGCATGGTGGCCTCCAGGTTAAAACACCACCAGTCATCTCTCTCTAATGAGAGATCACCCCAATTGTCCACAGGACTATGGCAACTTTGCTTTTAATACACACCTTCAATACTAGGATTATACATTGTTGTACTTATTTTGTTAGTTGATATAGTCATCATGAAACAAGCAACAAACATGATAAAGGAAAAGAGAAAATGCTGGGAATTCCTAGCAGGCTCGGAAGCAGCTATGGAGAGAAACAGAGTTACAAGATATGCACTGTTGCTGTGACAAATATATTTCTACTTAATTCAGTTTTAGTACAGGCTGGAAGAGATATTGTGGTTGGGGCATAGCAGCTGATCACTGATCAAACAATTATGGACACACTCAGCAAGTCTAACGGTTTTTTGGTGAGGGATAAATATTAACATTTCATTAACCAATTATCTGAGCCAGGAGAATTTAGAGATGTAACTCATTTTAAACCAGAGATTGAGGGGCACTGCACAAAGGGATAGTCTGTGACAGGATTGAAAAAGGGAGAAATTAAATAACAAAAGAGTTGATGATACAAGGCCATAAGGAGTAGTGATATGACAATTCTAAATTGCAGGAGGATATGGTACAGAAGTAGAGTAGTCTTATTGTAGTTGTAAAGGGTATTGTTTGGCAATACCTAGAGTACTGCATATAGTTTTTTTTTGTCTCATATAAGGAGGGGTATGCTTGCAGCAGAAGACATGCACAGAAGTTTCACAAGGTTGAAACATGGGATAAAGAGTATGTCTTTGAGGAAAGGTTGAACAGATTGTGCTTAAGCTTATTAGAAGATTAAGAGGTGATATGATTAGGACATGTAAGATTGTGAGGCAATTTCACAGGGGAGATACTGAGAGAACATTTGTCACAGAAGAGAGAAGTGAGGGAAGTTAGAACTAAGAGCATATCTTCAAAATGAGGGGTTTCTCATTTAAGTCAGAGATGAGGAATAATTCCTGCTTTCAGAAGGTCATTGATTTTTGGAATTCTCCTTCCCTGAGAGCCATTAAATACCTTCAAGGCTGAATTATTTAGAATTTTGACTTATAAGAGGTTCAGGGAATACATGGGGCAGAAATGAAATTGGAAATAGAACCACAATCAGATCAGTCATCTTATTGAATGGCGGAGCAGGTTGAAGAGGCCAAATGGGCTCCTCCTGCTCCTTTTTCATATGCCTTTTTGTTCTAAAAGACAATGTCAAGAGGAGGTGTGAATACCAGAATCACAAACAGCGGCTGTCTGTTGATCATGGCAGTCTGGGTTAGGGATTTTTCTTTCAATTATTATCCAGCCTTCCACCTTCCAAGTGTCCTATCCACACACACCACTCCTGCCTGTGTGAATTTGTTTCAGTTTATTCATGAGATATGGGCACTGTTAGCCAAGACAACATTTACTGCCCATCCCTAATTGCCCTGCAGAAGCTAGTGATGGTCTTCTTGAACTACTACAGTTGATTTGAAAGTGGGATAGGAACACTCAAAGTGCTGTTGGCAAGGGAGACCCAGACTTTTGACCCAGTAACGCTGAAGGATTGGTAATATATTTCTACATCAGGATAGCATGTAACTTGGAGGAAAGCTTGTGGGTACTGGTGTTACCTTGCATCTTCTTCCCTATCCCTTCTAGGTGGTAGAGGCTATGGGTTTGGAAGATGTTATCAAAGAAGACTTGATGCATTATGTAGTGCATCTTGCAGATGGTACACACTGCTGCAAATGTGGAGAAGAAAGGACTGAACATCGAAGGTAGTGGATGGAATGCCAATCAAGCAATCAACATTCTGTCTGATATGTTGGATTGGTTTTGGCTGTTTTGCTGTCAATTGGTTTGGATACCTGCAGAACTCTGCTCTGGGAAAGGAGTCAAGAAGGAGGATATTTAAATCAATGGGGTATAGGGCAGAAGGAGACCATTCAGCCCATTGTTTTCTGTAGCTTTCTGCAAGAACAAGTCAGCTAATCTGGATGGCCTCCACAAAGGAATGACCACTCTTTAGTGAGTGAGATAGAAATTATTTGCCTGGTGCCTTTCTTTTATCAGGTGGTCACCGATTCCCTCTGTGCCTGCACTACCTTAAACTGCAGGGTTGCCCACCCCTGAAAAGGTGGTATCCATGAAGTTCCTAGCTTCGTGAATGCACTATAGTGCCTTGAACGGGAGCTGAGTTGCTCCACCTGGAGGCATCTCCTCATACATGGTCATTCAGACCACCAGAATCATCCAGGATTTCCCACATTGTGCAGGTACACAAGTTACAGACCTGAGCTCCCCAGATAAAACCAAATAGAATATGGACCTTGCTTCTATTTTTACCTTTCCTTGGATAGACTAGAAAGAAAAGTTGTTATCATTGGCAGACAAACAAACAAAACTCCTTAACTTTATCAAGCAAAGCAATTTAGTTTTGAATTTCTAAAATATTAATTATCTACGTGTAGTTTTTCTGCTGTGGTTACAGCCTTAAGTTAATTCATTATCCAGTCAGAAGAAAGAATTATCCACCAACTTTTATTTTCAACTATTTTGTCTGCCCAAATAATATCTTCGACCTTGGGACTTTTCATCATTGTACCCAACTCTAATAATTTAAAACTGGCATCTGGCCTTGACTGGGTGCCCGGCCAATTCAGAATACACAACTCTTCCATTTCAGTTTTGGAAGCTGCTGCATTTTTCTAAGAAGACCTATCTTGACTAGTAGCAATGCAGTGAGCATTTTGCAATTAAGATTCCTGTGGCAAAGTGACAATTGATCCATTCTAATATAATAAAATGTGAGGCTGGATGAACACAGCAGGCCAAGCAGCATCTCAGGAGCACAAAAGCTGACGTTTCGGGCCTAGACCCTTCATCAGAGAGCCTGTGCTCCTGTGCTCCTTTTGTGCTCCTGAGATGCTGCTTGGCCTGCTGTGTTCATCCAGCCTCACATTTTATTATCTTGGAATTCTCCAGCATCTGCAGTTCCCATTGTCATTGATCCATTCTTCTTGATCTCCAAACCAATGTACTTAAAGCTTCAGAAACCTCAATTCTAATTTTGAATTCTGTATTCAGCCTGATAATGACAATATGTTTGAACTCACTACTCCACCCCACAAAGCATCTTTTATGTGCATCAGGAAGATGCCTGAGAGCTGCCCTGCATGATGCTAGTAAACTATGGCAAGGTCCGCTTTTAACTGAAGACAATCCAATTTTAGCAAGACAGACCTTATTGAGAAGCAACAAACTCTAGCGTCATAGAGGTCTACAGCACGGAAAAAGGCTTTTAAGCCCATTGAGTCTGCGCTGGTCAAAACAATACCTAACTATTCTAAATGAACCGAAAGAACTGTGGGTGTTATAAATTAGGAACAAAAACAGAAGTTGCTGGGAAATCTCAGCAGATTAGGCAGCATCTTTGAAGAAATCTTCACAGATACTGCAAGACCTGCTGAGTTTCACCAGCAACTTCAGTTTTTATACCCAACTATTCTAATCCCATTTTCTAGCATTTGGTCCATAGCCTTGTATGTCTTGGAGAAACATCATTTTGGCTATAAACAGATTTATTTAACTTCCACAACAACCCCATTACATTTTGTGCCTCTTTAGGAGGGCAGAAAAAACTTCCCTCTTCAGCTGATGTCCCTGTGGAATTGCAGTTTTCATATTCTTTGATCTACACTCCCTAGCATTTGTCAACAAAGCAAAAAAAAAATCAAAATTGCTTTTCCAGCTATCGGTAAATCTTGATCCCCAAAACCTTGCTTCATGAGGTTCACTTTAGCCTTTGAACTCAGTCCCTTCAAGGGACACCTTTTTGGTGCAATATCTATCATAAGACCATAGGACCATAAGACTATAAGACGTGGGAGCAGAAATTATGGCATTTGGCCCATCGAGCCTGCTCTGCCATTTAATCATGGCTGATAAGTTCCTCAACCCCATTCGCTTGCTTTCTCAAAATTGGTTTTCCAGCTATCAGTAACCCTTCATCCCCTTGATAATCAAGAACCTATCTATCCCAGTCTTAAATGTACTCAATGACCTAGCCTCCACAGCCTTCTGTGGCAGTGAATTCTATAGATTTGCCTCTCTCTGGCTGAAGAAGTTTCTCCTTATCTCTGTTCTAAAAGGTCTTCCCTTTCCTCAAAGGCACCGCCCTCAGGTCCTAGTTTCTCCGACCAATCCAAGCATCTTCCCAACATCCACTCTGTCCAGGCCATTCGGTATTCTGTAAGTTTCAATTAGATCTCCCCTCATCCTTCAAAACTCCAATGAATAAAATCCCAGAGTCCGCAAACATTTCTCAAATGTTAAGTTTTCCATTCCTGGAACCATTCTCGTGAACCTCCTCCAAACCTACTCTAAGGCCAGAACATCTTTCCTGTGATATGGGGCCCAAAACTGCACACAATACTCCAAATGTGGCCCGACCAGAGCCTTATAAAGCCTCAGTAGTATATCCCCACTTTTATATTCCAGTCTTCTCAAAATAAATGCCAACATTACATTTGCCTTCCTGACCACTGAATCAACCTGCAAGCTTACCTTGAGAGAATCCTGGACTAGAACTCTCAAATCTCTTTGCACTTCAGACTTCTGAATTTTCTCCCCATTTAGAAAATAATCCATGCTTTTATTCTTCTTACCAAAGTGCATGACCTCACACTTTCCCATGTTGTACTCCATCTGCTACTTCTTTGCCCATTGTCCAAACCTGTCCAAATCCTCCTGCAGCCTCCTCACCTCCTCAATATTACCTGTCCCTCCACCTATCTCTGCATCATCTGCAAATATCTATCTATCTTATAGGGCTATTTGCCCCCTATCTGGCACCTCTGTCTACACCCCAAATTCTCTTCAGCTTTGTACTTCATGTTGTTTGCCATCTTTTCTGTCTGTCCCCTGTAGCTTTTGAGTCTCTTGTCACTCAATAACCTGCCTCACTCAGCCTTGACCATATTAAAATGACACAGCTTCCACCAATACTCCCGCTAAATATTGTTTCAATGTGTGGACCTCCAAGATCTGTGCACTGCCATGGCTTCCTAAAGCAGATGTCAATAATTTCCATAGCACATTTCCATAGACTAATGACATTTTGCGAGGAAAATAAAACCTTCTTTGTCTCTTTTCATTTTCCTTTAATTTTCAAACTATTGTCCCCAGTTCTAGACACTAGAATTGAAACACTAAAAGGCTGACAAACTGAACAAATGACAAAAATACTTAGCAGGGGAGAAGTATCTATCAAAAGAGGACCAGAGTTAACAGAGTTGTCTCACTGTGCTCTTTCGTCAAGGAGGAGGTGGAATGGTAACATACAGAGGCAAGGATAGAAGAAAAGAGTGATAGTATGGAGGCTAGAGAAGATGAAATAACAAAAGGATATGGCATAAAGCAAAAAGAGGTGGTGGATCAATTATTTGATGTTGGGTTAGAAAGGATACTACTGTGTCTCTGTGAAGGTGGGGGCAGTTGGGGGGCTGGGGGTGAGAGCAGAAACTGAACAGCCTGCAAATGAGATTAACATGGTCAAGGATCTCTCACCCATGATGGAGGAGAATCCTCAACCGAGGGCAAAGGAAGACTTATTGGAATGAAAGATACATAAAAGAGAAACTGGGAGAATGGAATCAAGGTCATTGGGGAAACAGGCTGGAACCAAGCTAACTCTTAAGATTCCATGGGCTCACAGCAGCTGTGTGTTCTCTTCCACAATGGACAAAGTCAGAAGTCACACTACACCAGGTTTTAGTCTGGAGATAGTAGGAACTGCCGATGTTGGAGAATCTGAGATAACACGGAGTGAAGCTGGATGAACACAGCAGGCCAAGCAGCATCAAGGGAGCAGGAAAGTTTGATGTTTCGGATCGAGACCCTTCTTTCGACCCAAAACATCAAACTTCCCTGCTCCTCTGATGCTGCTTGGTCTGCTGTGTTCATTCAGCTTCACACTGCGTTATACCAGATTTTAGTCCAACAGGGTTTATTTGAAATAGCAAGCTTTCAGAGCGCTGCACTCCTGGTGATTTCAAATAAACCTGTCGGACTATAACCTGGTGTCATGTGACGTTTGATTTGCCCACCCCAGCCCAACACCAGCACCTCCACATCACGGCAGAACGGAGCTTAAGATGGTGAGTAAAGAGAGACAACATATTTACAGAGAAATATAATTTGAGGAATTGGCAAAATTTACAAAGGAGGCACTGGACCAACCGTTTTCTTCAGTGCTGCCACTTCTTATGAAGTTTTTCCTCCCGAAGGAAACTCCTCCTTCCCCTCTACCACCAAACCCCCCAACACCATATGTCTCATTGATCAGGTTTGGCCTGAGAATGACCAGTTGTGCCTAATTTATCCCTTGCATCATATCTGCCTGATTCACATAACTCACACAAGGCCAGCTGAGGAAGTTGATGTGATGAATGCAGCACATTAATGCAGCTGAAAGTCATCCTGAAGGGAGGTGACATTTCTCGATCTTTGCTTTGGTAGCATGCTTCATTTCTGACAGTTTCTGCTGCGTAATTAGATTCAGCTCCATTTCTTGGCAGTTAGACTGATTGTCAAGGACCATGCTGAGCAACAGACAATTTATTCATGAGATGACTGTCAAGGCACAACTTCCAATACTCCATTATGGGTCTATACAGCACCGTAACCGTAATTGTCACTGAAAGGATGAACCAGATTGGCAGTCAAGGGCTATGGAATAACAGTAAATTGGATACAGTGACTGCCCTTGATAACAAAGAAAACTGCTGACCCTTTCTTGAGGTCCCAAAGTGCTTAGAAATCCAAAAGGTACTTTCTGAAGCATTTGCCTCAGTTGCAAAGTGACAAACAAAGGCAATCAACTCTAAAAGTTAAAACAGAAACAGTAAATGCTGGTGACACTTATCAGTTCTGGTCGCCCTCTTATCGGAAAGATGTGGAGGCTCTGGAGAGGGTTCAGAGGAGGTTTACCAGGAAGCTGCCTGGACTGGAGGGCTTATCTTATGAAGACAGGCTGACTGAGCTCGGACTCTTTTCATTGGAGAAAAGGAGGAGGAGAGGGGACCTAATTGAGGTATACAAGATAATGAGAGGCATAGAGTTGATAGCCAGAGGCTATTCCCCAGGGCAGAAATGGCTAGCACGAGGGGTCATAGTTTTAAGCTGGTTGGTGGAAAGTATAGAGGGGATGTCAGAGGCGAGTTCTTTACACAGAGAGTTGTGAGAGCATGGAATGCGTTGCCAGCAGCAGTTGTGGAAGCAAGGTCATTGGGGTCATTTAAGAGACTGCTGGACATGCATATGGTCACAGAAATTTGAGGGTGCATACATGAGGATCAATGGTCGGCACAACATCGTGGGCTGAAGGGCCTGTTCTGTGCTGTACTGTTCTATGTTCTATGTTCTATGTTCTAGATCCACCAGCCTCTGTGAAAACAGAAACAGGTTTAACATTTCAGGTCAATGGCCTTTGTTCAGAATCCAAATAAGCTCAGCCTAGGGAAACCCAGCCACAGGATTTTGTGACAGTAAGGTCTGCAGATGCTGGAAGCCAGAGTCAACAAATGTGGAGCTGGAAAAGTACAGCAGGTCAGACAGCATCTGAGGAGCAAGAAAGTCGGCTTGAAACGTTGCCTTTCCTGGTCCTCAGATGCTGCCTGACCTGCTGTACTTTTCCAGCTCCACATTTGTTGAGCCACGGGGCTGCTTTCTTATCAGAGGAAAGCAGCCAGTACTGTTTACCCTGAGGATTGCTAAACCTCAGGTCATGGTAACCTCAGCCTGTATGGGACTTGAACTGATGCTGTTGGCATCACACTGTGTTACATACCAGCCATCCAGCTCATTAACCTCTTTGTCAGGGCACTTGGTGCTGTAAGTCTTGGCCAGAAATGATCTCGATGATCAATCTGACGTGGCACAGAAAGGTATCAGTGACATGCCACCATGCTGATCAGGCAGAGATGAGGTCTATCTTCTGCCAAAAGAGGTGGTGTGTAGTAGCAGCGTTTCTAGTCTAGTAACCCAGAGGTCTGGCCTGGTTGTTCTGGGGATGTGGGTTTTAATCCCACTAGGACATTTGAGTTCAATGCATTGATAAATTCAGTTTTTAAACTCTGATGTGTATAACTGATCTTGGAAACTGTGATAAGTTTCATTGATTGTTTCTTCAAAAAAACAATTGGTTCTCTAGTGGCCTTTAGGGAAGGGAATCTGCTGTCCTTACCCAATGTCCCCAGAAGTATAGCAATGTGGTTGGCTTTTAATTATCTTTAAAGTGGCACAGCAAGTCACTGAGCCCAAGGGCAATTAGGGATGGGCAACAAATGCTGGACTGCTCGCCAGCACTTCCGTCTCATGAATAAATAAGAAAAATGTGTTTAAGCTAAAATAGGAGTCACAAGAGTAATAAAAGTTTGAAATCTTCAACCAGCCCAATCCATCGTCAACTGACAGATTCAGGAAACCAGCAATTGAATGACAGAATTTGTGTCAAAATTGATCTATATATAGAAGATGCCGGCTTTCATTTTTTATGGGAGGAAAATGACGAGTTTGCCAGATAGCACTGAGTTTGTTGCACTCAGAACCCTCACCAGATGAGCTGTGAATAAGAACAGGAGGAGAATGTACTGAAGAAGGAAAGAATTTCTGAAGAAGTCACCATGGATTCAAATCATTAACTCTGTTTCTCTCTCCATGGCTGCCAGACCTGTTGAATGTCTCCAATGTTTTCTCTGAGTGCACTTAGGTCCCATTGGCCCTGATTGTGCTGGAGGAATTATTTGTTCACTTGTGGGATGTAGCCATTGCTGGTTGGTCCAGCATGTATCGCCTGTCCCTAACTGCCACTTGAGAAGGTGGGGGTGAGCTGCCTTCTTGCACCGCTGCAGCCCATGTGCTCTAGATTGACCCACAATGCCCTCAGGGAGGGAATTTCAGGATTTGGACCCACTGGCACTGAAGATACTGTGATGTATTTGCCACGTCAGGATGGTGAGTGGTATGGAGGGGATCTTGCAAGCAGACTGTTCCCATGTGTCCGCTGCCCGTGTCCTTCTAGATGGAAGTGGTCCTGGGTTTGAAAGGTGCTGTTCGAGGATCTTTGGTGACTTTCTGCAGTGCATCTTGTAGACAGTACACACTGCTGCTGCTACTGAGTGCCAGTAGTGGAGGGTGTGGATGTTTTGTGCTGGATAGTATTGAGCTTCCTGAGTGTTATTGGAGATGCACCCATCCAGGCAAGTTCCATCATATTATTGACTTGTGTCTTGGAGTTTGTGGACAGGCTTTGAGGAGTCAGAAGGTGTGTTACACACTGCAGGATTCCCAGCCTCTGACCTCCTCTTGTGGCCGCTGTATTTATGTGGTGAGTTTAGTTGAGTTTCTGGGCAATTGTAATTCCCACAATGTCGATAGTGGGGGATTGCACTTCATTCTCTGAAAACCACTTTGGAATGTCATGGGACTGTAAAGGGTGCTTTGGAATTGTTATTAGTCGAAGTTACTAACAAATTGAAACATCATAACGAGCCATTTAAAGGTCAGCAAAATCAGTTTGATTGATTAAGGTTAGGAGCTATACATGTGAATTCTTGCTGAGCCAGAGTTGCAGCTTGCAGATCTTTGTACTAAATTGCACACATCGTTAGTGAAATTGCTGCTTAAATTGCTGCCGTCAGCCCTTTTAGAGCTTTCTGTGAATCATTTCAGACGTCAGGTGTGTTGCCAAGTACCACCTTGTGGCAGCAAAATGAATACTTTAGGAAACAGCTGAAGGGCAGTTTAAATCCTGCCGCAGTTTTACTGTAGGTAGATGATTCGGTGAGAGGGCACAGTCCAGAAGTAAATCTGTGCCAGTGTTTTGCTGTGTGTGAACTATCTTGTCCAATGACACTATCCAGGCTCCTCCCATAGCCTGTCACAATCTTATTCATCAATCAATTCACTTTTACAAGCCCTTATGGTTTATGTATCTCAAGTTTTTAACTGAAGAATTGAACATTCTAATTATTTGTAAAGTTCTTTTCTAAGTATTACTCACTTTCAGTCATTTTCTCTCCAATCCTGGCTTTGTGTATTCTTTTCTTCATCTCCTACAATCCATCAGGATCGAGGGCAGCTTTCTTCCAGTGAGTCATGAGTTAACCAACATTCCAATGCTGGACCTGCAAACCTCCCGTGGTGGAGTGGGAAGGAGGGAATAGAGTCATGGAGTCATATAGCACAGATACAGATCCTTTGGTCAAACCAATCCATGCCAACCATAATCCCAAACTAAACTAGTCCCACCTGCCTGCCTGGTCCTGGCCCATATCACACCAACCATTTCTTATTCATGTATTTATCTAAATGTCTTTTAAATGTTGCGACTGTACCCACATTCACCACTTCATCAGGAAGCTCATTCCACATATGAACCACTCTCTGCATAAAAAATTGCCCCTCATGTCTTTCTCAAATCTTTGCCCTCTCACTTTAAACATATGCCCCTGGTCTTGAAATGCCCAAGCCTAGGCAAAAAATATCTGGTATTCATTTTATCTATACCTCTCATCACTTTATAAACCCCTGTAAGTTCACCTCTCAACCTCCCACACTCCAGTGAAAAACGTCCCAGCCTATCCAGCCTCTCCTTATAACTCAAACCCTCCATACCCGACATCCCGGTAAATCTCTTCTGAACTCTCTCAAGCTTAATAATACCCTTCCAATAACAGGGTGTCCAGAACTAGATAAAGTCTTCCAGAAGAGGCCTCACCAATGTCCTGCACAACCTCAACATAACCTCCCAACTCGCATACTCAAGGGGCTGAGCAATGAAGGCAAGTTTGCTAAAAGCCTAATTAGAAGCCCTATCTATATGTGATGCATCAAAGAATTATGTACCTGAACCACTAGCTCTCTCTGTTCTACAACACTACCTCAGGCCTTACTTTTAACTGGAGAAGTCTTGTCTAGTTTTACCAAAATGCAATCCCTTGCACTCATCCAAATTAAACTCCATCTACCGCTCTTCGACCCATTGAGCCAATTGATCAAGATCTCTTTGAATTCTCAGAGAACCTTTTTCACTGTCCACGATACCATTAGTCTTGGGGTCATCTGGAAACTTACTAGCCATGCTTTTTATATTTCATCTCAATCATTCATATAAATGACAAATAAAAGTGGACCCAGCACCAATCCTTGTGGAACGCCACTGGTCACCGGCCTCCAGACTAAAAGGCAACTCTCCACCACCACTCTCTGTCTCCTGCCATGAAGCCAATTTGTATCTAACTGGCAAGCTCACCCTGAATCCTGTGCGATCTAACTTTACTAGTTAGTCTACCATGTGGAACCTTGTCAAAGGTATACTAAACTCCAAGTAAACAACATCTACCACTCTGGATATTCAGCTTTCCACACTCATTCTCCATTGTTTGCACTTGGCCTCTATCTTGGGATCTCTAAGAGACCCTCAAGATGCTCAGCACCTTCGTAGATGTTTCTTTGTCATTGTGGCTACTTTGGGCAAGAGGTTCCCATGAGTCAGTGAGGAACAGTTGCATTTTTTTGGGGGAGGCTTTGAAGATGTCCTTGAAGTGTTCCCTCCAACCCCTGGTGACAGTTGGATGAAGCACACAGTCAACATTTTCCTTTGGAAGTCTCGTGCCAAGCATTCTGATAACGTAGACCACCCAAAGCAGCTGATTGCCCATAACCAGAGCCGCAGTACTAGGGGTGTTCTCTTACAGAGGACATTGAGATGAGAAAACATACCTTGCTATTGGATTCATAGGATTTTGAGGAGCTATCATTGGTGATCCAGAGATTTCTGCCATTGTCGTCTCAGGAATAACCTGTCGCTCAAACACTGCTCTTCTCTGTGAACTTGTTATCGTCAGATTTGACAATTCCCACCCTCTGTTAGTCAGTATCTCTCACCTTGCACCATCTACAAACTCTTGTAACTCTATCTGTTGCTCATATCTGAGCTCACAATAAGTCCCACTCACCTGTAGCCCCTGCGCTCATTGTTGTGCATTTGATTTTGGTCTGACAACATCTCAATTTTAAATTTCTCAAATCCTCAAATTCAAATTGCTCCTTCACTTCACTTCCTCTCCACCTCTGCAATCATGGCCAGGCCGTCAATCCTCTGAGATCTCTGTGTTCCTGCTCTTCTACTGCTTCATGCATCCCTGATTTTAATTGCTTGCGGGGAGGTGATGGCCTAGTGGTATTATTGCCGGACTGTTAATCCGAAGACCTAGCTAAAGTTCTGGGGACCTGGGTTCAAATCCCACCACAGCAGATGGTGGAATTTCAATTCAGTAAAATATCTGGTATTAAGAATCTAATGATGACTGTGAATCCATTGTCAAGTGTTGGGAAAAACCTAGCTGGTTCACTAATGCCCTTTCAGGAAGGAAGCTGCCATCCTTACCTACATGTGACTCCAGACCCACTGCAATGTGGTTGACTCTTAACTGCCGTCTGGGCAATAAATGCTGCCTGGCCAGCGACACCCTCATCCCACCATTTCTTCAGCTATTAGGGTTCATAAATCTAGAATACCAACTAATTCACTCCCTCGTCCATTAAGACACTCTTTACCATTTTGGTGTTAATATTTCCTTCTAATCTAGTTTACTAACATTCTAATGAAGCTTAAACCTTTTACTATCTTAATGGTGTCACATAAAGGCGAGTTGTCCTTTAACATAATGAACACTTGTGTCAAAAATCTCCTAAGTACTCAACCCCATTCCCATCTGTAACTTGATCCCTGGCAATATCCAAGTGAGTCTATATCTTTTCAGTGCCTTTATTGATATTTTCTAATAAACCTGTTCAGAGATGATAATTACACACTGCTCTAGTAACTGTGATTTGAATCCCAGGCCTCCTGGTTCAGAGATAATAAAATGTGAGGCTGGGTCCAGGCCCGAAACGTCAGCTTTTGTGCTCCTGAGATGCTGCTTGGCCTGCTGTGTTCATCCAGCCTCAAATTTTATTATCTTGGAATTCTCCAGCATCTGCAGTTCTCATTATCTCTGATACTATTTTAACCTCCTGGTTCAGAGATAGGTTTACTACCCCTGCATCACAAGAATCCCTCACCCATGCCTTTATAGAAATGTGTTCTAAACTATAATTAATACTTCAAACACAATCAACATTTTGGACATGTTCACCATTCCCTTCCCTTCTCTTCCAAACTAAGCAGCTGAAAGTGGAAGAAATGATATCCATAGCAGTTTGCCAGGGACATTGATTTTAGCTTTTCTAGGTATCAGGTGTGGAGGAAGGGCAAAGAGATGAAATTAATAAGATAGTACTGCCAGGGAGCTTGCACAGAAATGAAGGGCAGTATAGTTTCTTTCTTTTAGCCTGAGATTCTATGTGTCTCTGTGTCTTGTGATGAAATCCAAATTTCTTTTTTAGGCCATTTGTCCTGTACAAGCCATCAATTTATAAAAACTACAACATTCATGGAACTCATTTTTCCAATATTAGTTACATTCAATTTTGCCTAGCAATGGGGAGAATTTGTAATGACATTTTCAATGGGTCACTCAATGGAGTTCGAAGATCAAGATTAGAGTTAGTTGGAGTTGGTTAGAGAGAGACTTATTCGGGGCGGGGTAAAGGAGTAAGATGCCTGCAGAAAAGGTGCTGCTGTTATCTGTGCTGCTGAGTAAGTGACTGAGGGCTACAAACTCTATGTAATTGGAGATTAGGAAGAAGTCCCAGCAACTGTTTGATTTCTCTACGTGGTTAAGACCCAAGAGAAATCCTGGGAACAAGAAAGTGCAGCCAAGTATTTGGATTAAGACTAGGGGCGACCCTGGGTGATGAGGTGGATGGGGGGACAGTCAGAAGAAAGAAAGCTCTGAGCCATTAATGATTCAGTGCTGTAGACAGGGAATAAGTGTAAGAGGCCCATACGCACTGTTTGCTTCAGTCCAACCAGTCCATGCCAATTATGTTCCCAAATTCCCTCACTGTCTTCCCTCCAAACCTTTCCTATTCATGAACTTCTCCAAATGTCTGTTAAATGTACATCTGTACCTGTATCCACCACTTCCTCTGGCAGTTCATTCTACACACAAACTGTGTAAAGTTGACTCTCGTGTCTTTTTTAAATCGTTGCCCTCTCACCTTAAAAATATGCCCCCTAGTTTTGAACTCCCCCATCCTAGGGAAAAGACCCTTGCTATTCACCTTATTTATGCCCCTCATAATTTTATAAATTTCTTTAAGTTCACCCCTCAATCTCCTACGCTCCAGTGAAAAATGTCCCAGCCTATTTTTATAATACAAATCTTTCATTCCTGGCAACATCCTGGTAAATCTTCCCTGAGTCAACTTAGTGGAAGCTGTGCCTTTCAATTTATTCAAGGTTGATAGCCAGAGGAGTCTAGAGTTGAGGTACAGTTGGGGGTGGGGAAGGCATTGGTGCTGTGGACCAGTAAATGGAGTTGAAACCACAGCCAGTTTCATCATCATCTTATTGAACGGTGAAGAGAATGCGAAGGGCCAGCTGGCTCACTCCTGCTCCTAAATCCTATGTTCCTACTGCTCATGGGGCTTATCGGAGCCCCAGACTCCTTGGCACCATAGAACTAACAGCAGTTACATGGAACCAACTCTCCTCTTTACTTCCAATCGGCTGATCACTCTGACCCCTGAACTGATCTGTGTGACCTTCAATATCTCCCAGTAGGAGCCAACACCTGTTCTAAGGAAAAATATACTCTCGGTGAGCTGGGTACTTTCTGTGGCTTAAATATTACAATCTGTCATCAATTAAACCCTACAGCTACTAGACATAAATACACAGACAAAAAACAAAGCCAAAAAAGTACTCATTTTCTCCCAGTATTTTTGAATAAACCTATTCTGCTTTTTATTGAATGCCATTCTGAGTCCTTTGAGAGCGAAGTGTTTTTTTTTGCTGGCAGTTCCCTAGGGTGGTGACAAATTAACCGTGAATAGCTTCCCTTATTGGGAATTGGATTGCAATTGGATTATGTAAAATTACTGTGTGGGATTGGGGATTGCTAGCTAAATCAGCATTTATCATCAAGCCCAAGCACCCTTGAGGAAAATTGATGAGTGAAAGTTTTGACTTGATGCAGACCCCTAGGTGCACTGGGCTGTCAGCAAGTGAATTCCTGAATTTTGACCCAACAGCAGTGAAGGAACTGAATCATAATGTTATTGAGGGCTGGGACTAATCTTGATTTTTGCTTTTGATTTGTTTGTGTTGTCAAGTGTACTCAAGTACAGGAGTACAGTGAATAGTGTATAATGTCGCTACACAAGGCTCCATTTTAGATACAAGTACCTAGGTCCAGAATTTTGAGAACAAAGTAGAAAAAAAGAACAAAGTTAAAAGTTAAACATTGCAGCAATTATAGTATAGTGTGAAACATACAAAATAAGGTTAAAGGTTACACATTGCAGGCCTTCTTAGTTTAAGTAGAAAATAGAGAAAGAAACCTGAAAGTTTTAACATTGCAGCCTCTCTTAAGAGCTTAGCTACAGGGGACCTCACTTAGAGGAGTCACCTCCAAGAACTGAGGTCCACGCTGAGACCATACAGGTGGAGATGTCTCCATGTACCTGATGCCCTTGTTCCACCAGGTGCTAAAGGTCATCATGCCATTTATGCCATAAGATGGCAGCCATTCAACCCATCACCTCTGTGCTGGTTCCACCTTTCCATCGCCGAGTGCCTGCAAGTTGATTTCCAGCAAATTCTTACCCAACTTCCTTTTCAAATCATTGATTGTCTCCACTTCTACCTCTCTAGTAAGGCAGCAGTGTTCCAGGTTATGACTACTTGTGGTGTAAAAACATTCTTCCTCTCAGCCCACCTCCATTTCTTGCCCATGACCTTAAACATGTTCTCCTCAGTCCTTTAACAATGGGCTGTCCCGTCAATGAGAACAAATTGCCTTCGTCTACCCTATCAAAACTTGTCACAGCCTTGTACACCTCTATCGAATGTCATCTCAATCTCTTTTGCTCCAGGGAGAGCAATACAAACTTCTCCAAAGTTGTCCCTTTGGCCTTGCACATTCTTTAGGACAGTGCCATTAAATCTATATTGCCTCTCCCTTTCCTTTCTGATGATCACCCGGTTGGCAGGAGCCTTACTGGAGTTGAGACAGGTGTATTTTGTAGGTGGTGCCACTATGTCCTGCTGGTGGAGAGAGTGAACATTCGAGGTGGTGCCAATCAAGTGGAGCACTTTTGCCGTTCATTCAAAAAAGGGACACACGTAGCAGGAAGATATAGGCCAGGCAGAACAGGCTAGGCTTGCAATTATTGGGGTTTAGACAAGTAAGATCCGTCTTGATTAAACTATGCAAGATTCAATGGGATCCTCACTGGGTGCATGTGAAGACTGTTTCCTTTGGTGGGAGAATCTTATTTTGGGAGTGTGAGTCACTATTTCTAAATGAGGGGTATACCATTTAAGAAAGGGATTATATAGAAAAAATTATCTCAAACAGTTAAGTCTTTGAAAATGTTTTCCTCAAATGATAGTGGAAGCAATGTCTTTGAAAACTGTTCAGGAACAGATCATGTAAGAGAGGATGAAAGGTTATTGGGAATGAACAGGAATAATCAGATCAGCAATGATCTTATTGAACGACAGAGCAGGCCTGAGGGGCTGAATGGCCTCCTCCTGGTCCTAATTCATATGTCCGTAGGTGCTGGATGGTGTTGCGTAGCTGAGGAGTAACAAGATGTTAGGAATATATTGGGCTGAAAAAAAGTTGAAAAATGCATGGCACAGTGGTTAGCACTGCTACCTCACAGTGCCAGGGACCTGGGTTCCATTCCAGCCTCAGGGTGACTGCCTGTGTGGAGTTTGCACATTCTCCCTATGCCTATGTGGATATCCTCTGGGTGCTCCGGTTTCCTCCCACAGCCCAAAGCTGTGCAGGCTAGGTGGATTAATCATGGTTAAGAACTCCATGGGGGTGTAGGCCCGGGTGGGAATCTCATCAGAGAGTCGGTGCATACTTGCTGGGCCGAATGGGCCTTTTTCTGAGTTGTGGGTATTCTGTAAAATGTCTATGTAGTGACCTCTGGTGGTAATAACCTGGTTAGATCCATTTGACATGATGGAAGTGCCTGAAAATGGTTTAAGGCATTCATAAAACAACAGAATTAGATCAACATACAGGAGTTTTCACTCATTACTTTTCTATTCTTAGAACCCTTTTTCCAAACTGTACTCCTACAAACCTACTCTATTCATCTCAGTCCCCTCTGAACTCAAATTTTAAATCCCAACTTGTCTGTAAAATCTCTACCAGATAAAATGCTCAGAGACAGCTTCATGAGTTTCCATTGATGTTGTTTGAGATTAAATTTGTTTGACTTCCTTCAAAACAGACAAGTGTGAATCTGTCGATATGTGGTCCACAATGTTGCTCTTCAGACACTAATGTCAACATGTTCTCAAACGTGACACATAACTGAGTCATTCCCACTGTTTTCCCTGGAAGCAAAACGAGGCACTCATAACTGTTGCTGGGCAACCAGAATTCGGATCCGTCTTGCTCTGCAGATTAACCCAGGGAATTGTTTGGCCCTTACTCTTTTAAACATTTGTAACCTTTGCCAATATAGAGTAGATTGTTTCTGATGAGTACAGGCTGTTCAGCATTAAAGCTCAAAGCAAAACAATCGAATGGGCTCTTCAGTTGAACAACAACATTTAAAGCAAGCATTTAACATCATACAGTTGGCGCTTGTAGTGTGGTGGTACTATCCCTACTTCTGGGCCTGAAGGCCCGAGTTCAAGTCCCCTACATGCTCTAAGACATGTGTGTGAATAAATTAATCAAAAACATCTTTTAACATTGTACTAAACAGGACGAGCACTGGGCGTGAAGTGGCAACTTTGGAATGAAAGCAGAGTTTGGAGAGTGGTGAATTTGAATTTTCGTAATGGGGTAGGGGAGGTGAATGCACCTGATTTCACCTTGTCCTGTTTTTAAACCCTCCTCAGGCCTTTTCCTTTGCAGTGCATCTCATGTTTTGTGAGCCTGGAGTACTGCAGGGTGGAACAGACCCTCCATTAGATCTCTCTGTCCTCAGGGTTTCCAATGACCTTACAGTGGCATTGTGAACAAAAAATCAGAAGCAGCCCGTTACCAGTCCCTTATCTCCCAACAGGGACAGGTGCATTACAGGTTTGAAAGAGAATGTTTATGGATGCTATGATGGTGTCACATTTGTATGTGTGTTTGTCTGCATAAACACTTACATGCTTACACATATATATGTGTGCACGGGGTGGGGGGTGGAGAATGTGCCTTAATGCTTCGGCCCTCCAAGCCTACATTGATCCAGAACCTCGAACTAAATCTATCGCCTATTTTCCAAGGACCTGTATCCCTCTGCTCCCTGCCCATTCATGTATCTGTTTAGATGCATCTTAAATGACACTATCATGCCCGCCTCTACCACCTCCGCTGGCAACGCATTCCAGGCTCCCTCTGTGTAAAGAACTTTCCACGCAAATCTCCCTTAAACTTTTCCCCTCTTACTTGAAATCGTGACCCCTAGTAATTGAGACCCCACTCTGGGAAAAAGCTTCTTGCTCTCCACCCTGTCGATACGTCTCATGATTTTGTAGACCTCAATCAGGTGCCCCTCAACCTCCATCTTTCTAATGTAAATAATCCTAATATACTCAACCTCTCTTCATAGCTAGCACACTTCATACCAGGCAACATTCTGGTGAACCTCCTCTGCACTCTCTCCAAAGCATCCACATCCCTTTGGTAATGTGGCGACCAGAACTGTACACAGTACTCCAAATGTGGTCGAACCAAAGTCTTATACAACTGCAACATGACCTGCCAACTCTTGTACTCAATACCCTGTCCGATGAATGAAAGCATGCTGTATGCCTTCTTGACCACTCTATCGACCTGCGTTGCCACTTTCAGGGTACAATGGGCATGAACACCCAGATCTCTCTGTGCAATTTTCCCCAGGGCTTTTCCATTTATCATATAGTTCGCTCTTGAATTGGATATTCGAAAATGCATCACTTCACATTTGCCTGGATTGAACTCCATCTGCCATTTCTCCACCCAACTCTCCAATCTATCTATATTTGGCTGCATTCTCCAACAGTCACCTTCACCATCTGCTACTCCACCAATCTTAGTGTCATCTGCAAATAGGACCATCTATACCTTCCTCCAGATCATTTATGTATTTCATGAACAACAGTGGTCCCAGCACAGATCCCTGTGGAACACCACTGGTCACAGTTCTCCAGTTTGAGAAATTCCCTTCCACTACAACTCTCTGTCTCCTGTTGCCCAGCCAGTTCTCTATCCATCAAGCTAGTACACCCTGGGCCCCATGCAACTTCACTTTCTTCATCAACCTACCAAGGGGAACCTTATCAAACGCCTTACTGAAGTCCACGTATATGACATGTGCTGCCCTTCCCTCATCTACCAACTTTGTCATTTCCTCAAAGAATTCTATCAAGTTGGTAAGACATGACCTTCCCTGCACAAAACCATGTTGCCTATCACTAATAAGCCCATTTTCTTCCAAATGTAAATAGATCCTATCCCTCAGTATCTTCTCCAGCAGCTTCCCCACCACTGATGTCAGGCTCACTGGTCTATAATTACTTGGGTTATCCTTGTTACCCTTCTTAAACAAGGAGACAACATTAGCAATTCTCCAGTCCTCCAGGACCTCACCCATGCTCAAGGATGCTTAAAAGATATCTGTTAAAGGGATATGACAGATCTGAACTGTTGGTGAAGACAGCAAATTTCTTTCCCTAAAGAACATGAGTGAACCAGATGAGTTTTTACAACCACTGGCTAGTAACCTACCTTTTTAATGTCAGATTTTATTGAATTAAAATTTTACTATCTGCCATGGTGCGATTCACACCTACATTTGCAGGACATTGCCCTGGGATTCTGAGGAAGGGTCACTGGACCTGAAACGTTAACTCTGTTTTATCCTTCACAGATGCTGCCAGACCTGCTGGATTTTTCCAACAATTTCTGTTTTGTTTAGTTTTTTATTGGTTTGATGTTGTAATTCCAGGGACATGATCGCTGTCCTCCCACTTCTGATGCAAATGTGTATAAATATGAACAGGTTGAAGGTAAAAACAACAATTTCTCTTTTTGTTTCAGATTTCCAGCATCTGCAAGTTATTCATTTTTTTTCTCTCTAATGTTTAACTCACTGTCATATCTTTTCCAGGCATGCCCACCTTGACGAAGTTCAGCTCCTCTCTCCAACAGGATTTCTGTTCCATCTTTTCTCTTTTTCTCATTCACTGTCATTAATTTTGTTGTCGCTCCATGTGTTTGACAAGATATTTGCTAAAACCCGTTTCCACAGCCACGGTCACATTCGTCAGTGACTGCCTCCAGCTCAGACTCACCCCGTGAGAATACCAGCTGAAGTTTCATCCCTGGTATTTTGAATCTAACCAGGATCACAGGTATCTCTGCGATGTTCAACGTTCCTCAGACAGCTGTTCTCGCCACATCCTGAGATCCACATTCCGTGCCACGCGATGTCACACGCGCACTCTCTCCAACAGCATCGCATGATGCTGGCTCAGACCTGCACTGCTCCCCAGTTCTACTTCATCCTCTGGCTCATTTGACATTACAACAAGGAACTTTCTCTTTTCCTTTCAGGAATTAAGGAACGTGAGATGCAAGAGCCCAGAGATAGTCTCTCTGGAACCTTCCTCCAGCCCCCTTCCCTCTGATACCATCCCTTCTCCCAACAATACTTCTTGTTATGTATTTACTATCCCTTCTGATTTTCTGCACTCTGATGCTGAATGCTCTGTACTCAACCAAGGTTTCAGATTTATCCCTCTGCGTTCCCACCATAATGAATTTTGGGCATTGCACTCCTGAACTCTTCTTCTGTTGCATTCGTCTCTGTGCTCATTTTTTCGGACAAGAGACCTCTCCCCAACCCACAGAACACTTCATCCATCTCCAACACTGTCCCTCCCTCTAGCCTTTTGCCTGCACTCGACCTATTCAGCAAGAACTGTCAACGCGACATTGGTCACCACATTTGTCTGCAACCCCTCTCCCCACCTGCCCTCACCCATTCCACCCTATCTCCCTTTGAACTGACTGCTCTCCATGCACTTAGATCCAACCCTGACCTTGTTATTAAGCCTGCTGATAATGCTGTTGTTGTAACCTGGCATGCTGACCTCTACATTCAACACCAAGTTACAGTCCAACTTGGTTTATTTAATTATAACGTGTTGGACTATAACCTGGTGTCATGTGATTTCTGACCTTGTCCACCCCAGTCAGACACCGGAACCTCCACATCATGATATCTGCATTGCAGACACTGAGTGCCAGCTCTCGGCAGCTCCAATCTCCCATCGACCATGACTCCACCGTAGAACATCAGGCCATTGTATCCATTATGGTCACTAGCCTTACATCATTCGGTGATCTTCCCACCATTGTCTCCAAGCTTATAGTTTCCCAACCGTACAGTCTGCTTCTTTCACCTTCCCAAGATCCACAAACAGGACTGCCCGGCAGAGCCATTATTCCTGCGTGCTCCCACCTCACAGAATTCATCTCCTCCTACCTTGGCTCAATCTTTTTCTCCCTTTGTCCAGTCTTTTCCCACTGACATCTGTGATTCCTCTGATGCATTACATCAGTTTTGGAATTTCTGGTTTGCAGGCTCCACCTGCCTCCTCTTTCACATGGATATGCAGCCCCTTTACAAGGCCATCAGCCACTAGGATGGTCTCAGGGCTCTCCACTGCTTCCAGGATAAAAGGGCCTGAACTGTCCCCATTAACCTCCACCCTCCTCCTCCACCTGGCCAAGCTCATCCTCACCCTGAACATCTCCTGTTTTAACTCAATAAAAACTCAAAGAACTGCGGATGCTGGAAATCAGAAGCAATAATGGAAATTGCTGGAAAAACTCAACAGGTCTGGCAGCATCTGTGGAGCAAAATCAGAGTTAACATTTCAGATCCAGTGGCACTTCCTCAGCACTGATAGTAGCCAGGAAAAAGTTGTTTTTCATGCAGAAGACAGAGATAATGTGACATCTCTGTTTCCATATCTGGAGGTGGACTGGCCACTTCCCACATTTATCTTGACTATACATCCTCACACCCTGCTTCCTGTAAAGATTCTATTACATTCCTCCGTCTCTGTTGCATCGGTTCTGATGATGCCAACTTCAATGAGGCGTCCTCCAAAATGCCTACCTTCCTCCTCAACCAAGGATTCACAGCACCATAGCTGACAGGGCCCTTCACTGGGACCGACCCATCTCCCGCACTTCAGCCCTCACCCCTCCCTTCCTCAAACAACAACAACAGGGTTCCTCCCTACATCCCTGATATGTCCTCACATAATATCCCACCAGCAACCACACCCAGAAGGTCATTAGCTGGCATTTCAGCCAGCTCCATTGGGATGCCACCAGTGGACACATATTCCCCTGCCTCCCCTTGTCAGTTGTCTGCAGGGACAGTTCCCTCCGGGACACCCTAGTCCACTCGTCCTTTGCTCCCAATATCCCCCCACAGCCGCACAACACCTTCCCCTGCAATTGCAGAAGGTATAGCACCTGCCCATTTACTTCCCCTCTCCACAGTATCCAAGGACCTAACACACATTCCAAGTGAAGAGGCACTTTACCTGCACTTCAAACAATCTAGTCGACTGCATTCACTGCTCACAATGTGCTCTCCCCTACGCTGGGGAGACGAAATGCAGGCAGGGTGACCGCTTCGCAGAACACCTACTTTCTGTCCACAAAACTAAAAGAACCTGAACTTCCAGTTGCCTGCCATTTAAACCAACTGCCGTCGAGACATTAACCGCCTCAACCTCTCCACCCCTCTCACCCACTCCAACCTCTCCCCCGCAGAACAGGCAGCCCTCCGCTCCAATCCCAACCTCACCATCAAACCCGCAGACAAGGGTGGCGCAGTGGTAGTATGGCGCACTGACCTCTACATCGCCGAGGTCAGACGCCAACTCTCCGACACCACCTCCTACCGCCCCCTCGATCATGACCCCACCTCTGAGCACCAAACCATCATCTCCAACACCATTCATGACCTCATCACCTCAGGGGACCTCCCACCCACCCACAGCCTCCAACCTCTTGTTCCCCAACCCCGCACGGCCCATTTCTATCTCCTTCCCAAAATCCACAAACCTGCCTGCCCTGGTCAACCCATTGTCTCAGCCTGTTCCTGCTCCACCGAACTCATCTCCACCTATCTGGACTCCATTTTCTCCCCTTTGGTCCAGGAACTCCCTACCTACGTCCGTGACACCACCCACGCCCTCCACCTCCTCCAGGACTTCCAATTTCCTGGCCCCCAACACCTCATTTTCACCATGGACGTCCAGTCCCTGTATTCCGCATGCAGATGGCCTCAAGGCCCTCAGCTTTTTCCTGTCCCGCAGGCCCGACCAGTCCCCCTCCACCGACACCCTCATCTGCCGAGCCGAACTTGTCCTCACCCTCAACAACTTCTCTTTCGATTCCTCCCACTTCCTACAGACAAACGGGGTGGCCATGGGCACCCGCATGGGCCCCAGCTATGCCTGCCTCTTTGTAGGTTACGTGGAACAGTCCCTCTTCCGCACCTACACAGGCCCCAAACCTCACCTCTTCCTCCATTACATTGTTGACTGTATCGGCGCCGCCTCTTGCTCCCCAGAGGAGCTCAAACAGTTCATCCACTTCACCAACACCTTCTACCCCAACCTTCGGTTCACCTGGGCCATCTCCAGCACATCCCTCACCTTCCTGGACCTCTCAGTCTCCATCTCAGGCAACCAGCTTGTAACTGATGTCCATTTCAAGCCCACCGACTCCCACAGCTACCGAGAATACACTTCCTCCCACCCACCCTCCTGCAAAAATTTCATCCCCTATTCCCAATTCCTCCGCCTCCGGCGCATCTGCTCCCACGATGAGGCATTCTACTCCCGCACATCCCAGATGTCCAAGTTCTTCAAGGACTGCAACTTTGCCCCCACAGTGGTCAAGAATGCCCTTGGCCAAGTCTCCCGCATTTCCTGCAACACATCCCTCACACCCGCCCCCGCCACAACCGCCCAAACAGGATCCCCCTTGTCCTCACACACCACCCCACCAACCTCCGGATACAACGCATCATCCTCCGACACTTCTGCCATCTACAATCCGACCACACCACCCAAGACATTTTTCCATCCCCAACCTTGTCTGCTTTCCGGAGAGACCACTCTCTCCGTGACTCCCTTGTTCGCTCCACACTGCCCTCCAACCCCACCATACCCGGCACCTTCCCCTGCAACCACAGGAAGTGCTACACTTGCCCCCATACCTCCTCCCTCACCCCTATCCCATGCCCCAAGGTGACTTTCCATATTAAGCAGAGGTTCACCTGCACATCTGCCAATGTGGTATACTGCATCCATTGTACCCGGTGTGGCTTCCTCTACATTGGGGAAACCAAGCGGAGGCTTGGGGACCGCTTTGCAGAACACCTCCGCTCGGTTCGCAATAAACAACTGCACCTCTCATTTGCAAACCATTTCCACTCCTCCTCCCATTCTTTAGATGACATGTCCATCATGGGCCTCCTGCAGTGCCACAATGATGCCACCCGAAGGTTGCAGGAACAGCAACTCATATTCCGCTTGGGAACCCTGCAGCCCAATGGTATCAATGTGGACTTCACCAGCTTCAAAATCTCCCCTTCCCCCACCGCATCCCAAAGCCAGCCCAGTTCGTCCCCTCCCCCCACTGCACCACACAACCAGCCCAGCTCTTCGCCTCCACCCACTGCATCCCAAAACCAGTCCAACCTGTCTCTGCCTCCCTAACCTGTTCTTCCTCTCACCCATCCCTTCCTCCCACCCCAAGCCGCACCTCCGTCTCCTACCTACTGACTTCATCCCACCTCCTTGACCTGTCTGTCTTCCCTGGACTGACCTATCCCCTCCATACCTCCCGACCTATACTCTCCTCTCCACCTATCTTCTTTTCTCTCCATCTTCGGTCCGCCTCCCCCTCTCTCCCTATTTATTCCAGAACCCTCACCCATCCCCCTCTCTGATGAAGGGTCTAGGCCCGAAACATCAGCTTTTGTGCTCCTGAGATGCTGGTGGGCCTGCTGTGTTCATCCAGCCTCACATTTTATTATCTGCCATTTAACCCACTGTGTTCCCTGGCCAACATCTCTGTCTCAGGCTTGCTCCACTGAAGCTCAGCACAGGTTTGGAAGGACAGGACGTTATTTTCCACTTGGGAACTCTGCAGCCTTCTGGACTTAATATCGAGGTCAATCATTTTAGGACTCGAGCACCTTTCCCCATGCTTTCTCATACTCTCACACACCAGGTCTTGACAGCACATGGGCTATCATACACTACCCACTTTCAGTTACTAATAGTCCCCATTAACAGCAATTCATTCCCCTGACTAGCCTTTAGACACTCCTTTGTCTAATTGTTTTGCTCTCTCTTTGGGTTCTATCTCCATCTATGATCTCCATCACTACCGCCACCCCATCTTCCATCCAGAAACCATACTTTTTTCAGGGCGACCACTTTACAGAACACCTCTGTTTGGTTCGCAATGAACAACTGCACCTCCCAGTCGCGAACTATTTTAACTCCCCCTCCCATTCTTTAGACAACATGTCCATCATGGGCCTCCTGCAGTGCCACAATGATGCCACCCGAAGGTTGCAGGAACAGCAACTCATATTCCGCTTGGGAACCCTGCAGCCCAATGGTGTCAATGTGGACTTCACAAGCTTCAAAATCTCCCCTTCCCCCACCGCATCCCAAAACCAGCCCAGTTTGTACCCTCCCCCCACTGCATCACAAAACCAGCCCAGCTCGTCCCCGCTTCCCTAACCTGCTCTTCCTCTCACCCATCCCTTCCTCCCACCTCAAGCCACACCTCCATTTCCCACCTACTAACCTCATCCCGCCTCCTTGACCTGTCCGTCCTCCTCAGACTGACTTATCCCCTCCCTACCTCCCCACCTCTGCTCTCCTCTCCACCTATCTTCTCCTCTATCCATCTTCGGTCCGCCTCCCCCTCTCTCCCTATTTATTTCAGAACCCTCTCCCCATCCCCCTCTCTGATGAAGGGTCTAGGCCCAAAACGTCAGCTTTTGTGCTCCAGAGATGCTGCTTGGCCTGCTGTGTTCATCCAGCTTCACACTTTGTTATCTTTTTCCAGCATCAGTTCTGAGGAAGGGTCACTTGACCGGAAACGTTAACTCTGATTTTCCTCCACAGATGCTGCCAGTCGTGCTGAGATTTTCCAGCAACTTCTGTTTTTGTTTCGGATTTCCAGCGTCTGCAGTTCTTTCAGTTTTTTTTGAAAGTTAGAACGTGACTGAATTTGCTTAAATTTGGAAAGAATTGGTGGTTTATACCTTAGTGAGGAGTCAGTGACTTCCGGAGATCAGGAAGAAAATCACACCCAACAGAAATGATTTAAAAAAATAGATATGCAAGGATTTAAGTACTTTCAGAAGAATGAGCGAGGAGCACTTGATAATATTTTTAATAGATTTCATGTGTTGTGTTGGAACCAAAAATAATAGGCTGAATGTGTTATCAGTCTAATTCTGGAAAACTGCTCAAATTAGTTTTCACATAGTTTCATTTCTTCATGCTTTACCATCACTGGATAAAGTTCTGAGGGGATCTGTTATTTATATCTGTTATTATAAACTCTTTGAATGTCACGTTGAGGCAGGAATTACAAGTTGTCATGGTGATGGCTGCAGTGTTAGAGAAAAAGCCAAAGGAAGGTCAGGCACCAGGAATAGTCCATTAAGGAGCATTAATTCTCTACATAATGGCGTTTTAAGCACTCATGGCTCATCACTCACACATTTGGCATTTTACTTTGGTTTCCACAGGCTTCTCTTAAAAGTTACAATGAACTCTGACAGAAACTGAGAGTGAAATCACCCTTTACATCAACTGCAACACTTCAAATTAAAATTTCCTCCCTAATTTTTGTTTAAATGGCAATTTCCCACATCCCCCCCCCCCCCCCCAACCTACCCCGCTTCTATTTCTCACTGTTTCCTTCTCTTGCTCCCAGTTCAAATCTCTCTGAAGCAAGACTGGATCAGGAAGGATCTGCTTGCCTCAGCAGTGAAATCGGTAACCAGGGACCGTGGAGGGAATTCTGAAAATATTTTTTTCACTCCTGCCCCTCCCCCCTCCCCAGAGGCATGGGTTGCAGAGCCAGAAACCCACAACAAGTCGCAAGAATCATAGAATCCCTACAGTGTGGAAACAGGCGCTTTGGCCCAACAAGTCCACACTGAACCTCAGAGCATCCCACCCAGACCCATCCCCTTATAACCCACCTAATCTACCCATCCCTGAACACTACGGGCAATTTAGCACGGCCAATCCACCTAATCTGCACATCTTTGGACTGTGGGAGGAAACCAGAGCACCCGGAGGAAACCTACACATGCAGCCACCCGAGGGTGGAATCAAACCTGGGTCCCTGGCGCTGTGAGGCAGCAGCGCTCACCACTGAGCCACCGTGCTGCCCCAACACTTGGATATTCACTTGAAGTGCCGTGGCCTACATGGCTACTATCCAGGAGCTGGGAAATGGGATGAGGCTAGATGGTTCTTTTGTGGCCAACATTGACACCATAAATCATAAGGTATAGGAACACATATAGGTCATTCGGCCCATTGAATCTGCACCACTGTCCAACAGGATCAGGGCTGACCCCACATTCTTCACGTCCACTTTCCTGCCCTTTCCCCCCAAGTCTTGACTCCCTGACTGATCAAGAACGTATCCATCTCAGCCTTAAAATATACACAAGGACTCTGCCCCCGCAGCTCTCTGTGGCAGGGAGTTACAAAGACTCACAACCCTCCGAGAGAAGGAATTCCTCCCCATCTCAGTGTTAAGTTGGTGCCCCTTTATCCTGAGGCTGTGCCCTCTGGTCCTAGGACCTCCCATGAGGGGAAACACCTCTCAGCATTTACCCTGTCAGGCCCCTTAACAATCCGATATGTTTCAATGTGATCCTCCCTCATTCCTCTAAAAATCCGGGAAGTAGATCCCAACCTGTTTAGCCTTTGGTCGTAAGACAGTCCCTCCCACACCAGGGATCATCCCAGTGAACCTTCTCTGCACTACCTCCAATGAAATGATATCTTCCCTTAAATAAGGCAATGAGTTAAGTGGCTTCCTGCTGTGTAAAATTTTTTTCTGATTCTATGATTCCATGCATATTCCCATCAGTGAAAGGGCTTTTTCATCTGTTGTGGACTCCCTACCCAACCCTAATTAATTATTAATGGGGCCAAAAGTGGGCAACAATATATTTCTGTGAGCATGCAGTGGGCAAGAGGGGGAAGGGGAAAAAATGTGACCTCATCAGATAGCCCAGCAACGAGACCAAAGCTTGACAAAGCATTGACTGGGCCTTATTAATCCAGGCTTCTTCACAAAACCTGCTAAATGGAGTAAAGAGCAGTGTATTCAGAAAACTCCACTTGATTCGAATGATGTCTTTGTCAAGTTGGGGGAACAACAATGATCTTTTCCACCCTTTCTGATAGGTAAAGGACGGAGTTTCTGACAGACAGGACCTGGAAGGATTAGAAACCAGCAGTGTTTTTGTTTCTAAGAGACGTGTCTTACCACGTGAGAGATTAAAATGTTCCGTCTGCAATGTGAGATGCCCATCATCTTCATATGACTTCACTGTGGGCTAGATGCAAATTGCTTGTTAAATCATCAATCAATAGCCCTGACTTATAAAAAAATTCACATAAAAAAACTCTCAGCATCATTTCAGGTGTTCTAATCTCCAACATGCTGTTTCCCAGATTGATCGCGTTAACAAATAGATTGTCTATCAATTTTATTTCCTTCCTTTTCAGCAAAAAGGCTCCAGCTGTTCACCAGAACACTAATCAGTTTCTGACTTTGAGGCTGGTAAGGTAACCTTGGAAGGTACTTTTGAAGGAGCCACAGTCAGTTCCTGCTGTACAATAGTACACTCTGCCGCCACAGTGTGTCAATGGTGGAGGGGGGTGAATGTCCAAAGAAATGGATGGGGTGCCAACCAGATGGGCTGCATTGACCTACTGTCAGCCGCAGGGATAGATATCAGGCAGGTTTCTTCAAAATACTATTGTCAGACTTTTTTACAGCCACTTGAGAGTGATCAGGTGGGATTTGCGTTAATGGCACGAAGTGTCCAATTGATAAATGCAGAGACAAAAATGTCCTTTTGCAATATTTAATTTGTTTTCAAAACATAGTTCTGATTCTTGTAAGAAAATACTTTGCAAATTTGACTTCTTTTATCCTTTCATACAACTTTTTGTACTGAAATATCTTTTTAAATGGGAACATGAAGGGATATCGGACCATAAGAAATAGGAACAGGAGTAGACCATTCAGCCCGTCGAGTCTGCTACGCCATTCTATAGGATCACAGCTGATGTGATATCTCGTAGAAAATGAAATGTGCATTTCAAACCAGCTACTGGAACTGAAGCAATCTCCATCTTTTTTTACTTAGCTTATTATTTTTTGATATCAGGATGAAGCTAAGTTAATCAAGACTGCCTCCAAATATCATAATTTGTTACTCAATACACAAGACCATACCCTGTGAGTAAGGATCACAACACAAGCCAGGAGATCTAATCGGAAGTAGAAATTCTGAAGGCATCGTCAAAATTTAGAAGATTTTCGACAGGTATGTCCGGCCTACACTGTTAACAAACCAGAAACACAGTAGAAAAACACATTGGTTGAAAATCGAGAAAACTTCCACAACTGATGCATCGGCCAACAGTTTAAGTCAGTAAACCAATCAGATCAAGTCGTTAAGTGGTGCAAGTACTTGTGACAGCTTGCTATGAAATGCACAGCTACATGAGCAAACACAAGTGGAACCAAACGTGTGAAGGAAGTGAGGATTTTGTTAGAAAGTAACAATGGTGTGCAACAAGCGGCATGTGTGAAGTCTGTCTAAGCAAAACGTAAGGCCATCATTGTTCCAATCCCTCACCGGAGAGGGATGGTAGGTGAACCAGAAAGTCAGCACACCTCAGGCAAGGGAGAGGTTGAGAAGGAGAGCCCTTCATGGAAACTTCATCCGGAGCAAGAATGGGACCCATGCTGTTGGCATCATGTTACGTCACAAACCAACCACGCAGCCAACTGAGACAACCCACTCCCAAAGACAGGAGAGTAATTGAAGTAGTCACATCCATCAGTGTTGCTGACCATGCAACTAGCAGTGATGCCCAAAACCCATCAATGAATATTTTTAACAGTTACGTTTTGAAATGGGAGATGCATTAAAATATTTCTTTTAAATTTGCTCCTCGGTTGAGGACATTACTGGCAACAATTGTTGATGTCCATAATTGCCTTCTTGAATTGCTGCAGTCCTTGTGCTGTAGGTTGGCGCTTATGGTGGGAATTCCAGGATTTTAACCCAGTGACGCTGAAGGAACGGCGATATATTTCCAAGTCAGGGTGGTGGGTGGCTTGGAGGGGAATTTGCAAGGGGTGGTGTTCCCATGTATCTGCTGCCTTGCCCTTCTGGACAGAAGTGGTCGTGGGTTTGGAAGGTGAGATCAAAGGTCCCTTGGTGAGTTTTTACAGAAATGAGAGAATTCGATTCTGTGGGTTGGTGAGCAAAACTGAGAGTTCTCCTTAGTGAAGAAACTGTTATGAGGAGATTGAATAGAGGTGTGCAAATTAAATGATGGAGTAAATGAGGAGAAACCATTTCCAGGGGTAGAAAGGTCAGTAACTAGATGGACACAGGGTGAAGTTAATTGACCAAATGACTAGGAGGAGCACAGGTTGTGGGATAGGTCTTGTCTTTGCAGTGAGTTACCGTGAGTTGGAACACACAGCCAAAGTTGTCATTAGGAACTTTTAAAAGGAGAACTTGATAAATATTTGAGGATGAAAACATCAACATCTTTTGAAGATCCTGCAAATCACAAGGGGTTGGTTCTATGCTGTCCACAGAGTTATCTTTAATCACACGCTCCAGGTTTTATTAGATTAGATTAGATTCCCTACAGTGTGGAAACAGGACCTTTGGCCCAACAAGTCAACACTGCCCCTTAAAGCATCCCACCCAGACCCATCCCCCTATAACCCACACACCCGAGCACTTCGGGCAATTTAGCATGGCCGATCGACCGAGCGTGCACATCTTTGGGCTGTGGGAGGAAACCGGAAGGAAACCCACGCAGACACAGGGAGAATGTGCAAACTCCACACAGACAGTCGCCCGAGGCTGGAATCGAACCCGGGTCCCTGGCGCTGTGAGGCTGCAGTGTTAACCACTGAGCCACCGTGCCGCCCCTGTCACCCCTCAACTTCCTACACAGAAGTGAGAAAAATCCCAGCTGATCCAGCCTCTCCTTATAACTCAAACCATCCATTCCCAGCGACATCCCGGTAAATCTCTGCTAAACCCTCTCCAGGTTAATATTATCCTTCCTATAACAGTGCGACCAGAACTGGACACAGTACTTCAGAAGATACTTCACCTACATCCTGTACAACGTGAAAATGACATCCCAACTCCTAAACTCAGTTTTAGCTGCCTGACTGTGGTCAGATGTGAGTGGAAGCCAAAGGCTATGGCAGAGGAGGGTCACAAGGAATTAGTTCAAGGCCCTGTACACCATAACACCAGAAGATAGAGGAGCAGAAGTCAGCTATTCAGCCAATTGCATCTGCTCTGCTTTCCATGGCTGATCTGATAGTCCTCACCTCCACTTTTCCTGCCCTCTCCCTATAATCCTTGAACCCACCAGCTGATAGTTCATTTCAGAGTAATATTGACTGAGTTTTAAAACACAACCTGTTGGCATTTACCCTTAGCTGTGGCTTCTGTGGGTCAGAGGAGGTCCAGGAAAATGCACACCGGTCCATATTTACAGACTGTCAATTGGAAATTACCGGATTGAGTTTTACAGGAGCCCGGGTTAATTTCTCTCCCTTCCCTGTTATGGTTAAGCATCTTCTCCATTTTAAAATCCTCACCCATATTCCAAATTCTCTCTCTCTTTTTCTCTAACCTCATTCAGTCCCACAACCTTCCCAGATCTCTGCACTCCTTCACATCTGAGGTTCTCTAGAACAAGTCCCAGTTTTAATCACAGGCTCAGTGGCAGCCGTGCCTTCAGCTGCCTGGACCCCAAACTCTGGAATTCCCTCTCTAAACTTCTCAGTTTTCTCCTTAAATACAATCCTTAAAGACCAGTTTGTTTAACCGAGCTTCCCTGTCACCTTAATATTTTCCTTATGTACATTTTTATCTGGGTTAGGTTCCTGCAAAGTGCTTGGGTTGGGGAGAACGATTTGCCACGTTGATGGTGCTATACAAATAGAGTTGTACAGCATGGAAACAGACCATTCGGTCCAACTCGTCCATGCTGACCAGATATCCTAAATTAATCCAGTCCCATTTGTCAGCATTTGGCCCATATCCCTCTAAACCCTTCCTCTCCATATACCCATCCAGATGCCCTTTAAATGCTGTACCAGCCCCCACCACTTCCTCTGGCAGCTCATTGCATACACGCACCACCCTCTGTGTGAAAAAGTTGCCCCTTTTAAACCTTTCCCCTCTCATCTTAAACCTATGCCCCTCTAGTTTTGGACTCCCCCACCCTGGGGTAAAGACCTTGTCTATTCACCCTCTCCATGCCCCTCATGATTTTATAAACCTCCGATGCTGCAGGGAAAATAGCCCCAGCCTCTCCCTGTAGCTCAAACCCTCCGACCCCGGCAACATCCTTGTAGGTATTTTCTGAACCCTTTCAAGTTTCACAAAATCCTTTTTATAGCAGGGAGACCAGAACTGAACACAGTATTTCAAAAATGGCCTAACCAATATCTTGTACTACAGGCACAACATGACCTCCCAACTCCTAAACTCAATGCACTGACCAATAAAGGCAAGCGTACCAAATATCTTCTCCACTATCCTATCTACGTGCAACTCCACTTTCAAGGAACTGTGAGCTTGCACTCCGAGGTGTCTTTGCATAGCAACACTCCCCAGGACCTTTCGAAATTAAACTCATCTGCCACTCCTCCGCACATTGGCACATCTGATCGAGATCTTATTGTACTCTGAGGTAACCTTCTTCGCTGTCCAATACACGTCCAATTTAGGTGTCAACTGCAAACTTACTAACCATACCTCCTACGTTTGCATCCAAATCATTTATTTAAATGTTGAAAAGCAGTGGACTCAGCACCAAATCTTGCGGACAGTGATGGTCACAGGCCTCCTGTCTAGGACCGAAACAATACTAACACCCACTGTCTTCTACCTTCAAGCCAGTCCTGTGTCCAAATAGCCGGTTCTCCCTGTATTCCATGTGATCTAACCTTGCTAACTAGTCTAGCATGAGGAATCTTGTTGAACACCATACAGATGTCCATGTAGATCACACCCACTGCTCTGTCTTTATCAATCCTTTTTGTTACTTCTTCAAAAATTTCAGTCAAATTAGCGACGCATGATTTCTCACACACAAAGCCATGCAAGTTCTTGCAGGTTAACTTCACACATGGAGAATTCAGAGACAGGAGGTGATCATGTAACACATCCAGCAGAATTTAGAGTGAGAAAGGGAAAATAAGAGGTCCAAGAATCTGTGTGTGTGTGTGTGTGTGTGTGTGTGTGTGTGTGAGAGAGAGTGTGGCCAAGTGAGGGCATGTGTATTTGAGAGATGTGGGGGGACGGGGCCACGTGAGAGTGTGTGCACATGAGTGTGTTTGGGGGCACATGAGAGAGAGAGAGAGAGACAGACAGAGTGTGAGTGAGTGAGTGCGTGCACGCGTGTGTGTGTGCGCGCGTGCGTGCGTGTGTGTGCGCACGCGCGCACGTGAGGGCACGTGTATTCGTTTGTGTGGGGGGGTATGTGTGAGCGTGTGTATGTCTGTGTGGGCACGTGCATGTGTGTAAAGAAGTGTGTGTGTGAGGCATGGGTGTGTGCGTGCACGTGTGTAAGAGTGACAGTCAATAATTTGTACAATGTGGTTACAAAGAGCAATGACCCATTTTGCAACCGTTCAGTTATTGGTGCTGTTTACTCCTTCTCTGCAAAACAGGGCAAAAAGTAAGTTGTACCATAACAAGACACTCGTGTCCGGGCCTTGTCAGCGCAGTTGACTATGATGAGTTGTTATGGTTACTGATTTACTCCAGAACTATAAAGCTGTGCAACAGCTCACAAGCTTCAGAGATCGAGAGAGATCGAGAGAGAGAGGGGCGTGCATGGTTGCAAACACATCAGAGAGAGAGATGTTGAAAGTTGCAGAGAGAGGGAGGCAGGAGCAATTGGGCACAGAGATTTTGGTCTGTGCCATGCTGCAAGGTCAGATACGGCTGGCACGGTTTGCCCTGGAGGCACTGGATGGGAGGATTGTCAACACGAAGCTGGAACTGGGGAGAACCCCTCTGATACTAGCAGCGTTGCTGACAGAAATCAAGCAAAGTGTGAGATTTGTCAAGTTGTTGCTGTCCTGGAAAGCCGCGGTGAATTGCCAGGATGCCCATGGTAGGACTGCTCTAAGCTACACCTGCCAAAGGGGCAACATCGAAGTGGCTAAACTGCTGGTGCAGTCCAGTGCGGACCCAGAGATTGTAGACAAGTGGGGCAACAGTGCCCTGATTTATGGGGCTTTTGCTGGGCATTCGGTGGTGGTGGATTTTCTGGTGAGGTCCTTCAAGCGCCTGGGGCTGGATGTTTCCAGGACCAACTCAGCCAGCAACTCTGCCATCAGCATTGCCCGGGATCTGGAGCACCACGACTGCGCGCAGATTTTGACCAGTCAGGCCAGGAAGCAGTCGGCCGTCAAGTCGGGTACAGCGGGTCCCCTGGAGGACATCACATTCAAGAGGAGCCCCTATGGTCAGAACCAAGCCTCAATCGACATGGGGAGGAAAACGAGAGGCTGGCAGCTGCCCAGAGTCTCTGGTGCCAGAGCTGAGCAAGGCCACAACGTGCAGAGGAGTAAGTGGCAAGCCCAGAAACAGCCCCTCCAGGATGACCTTCCTCCAGACAGCACCCCCGTGCGTGCCTATGGTGTGCCCCTCAGTCTTGATCCTTACCCAATGTCTTACGGACTGCCCTCGGAAGTCACTGACCAGGGGCACAGAGAACGCAGCGGGTTGGTTCAAATCATCAAAGCCCCTGCCAAGTGGGAAGCGGAACTGCCACCTCCAGGAAGGGAAGGGGGAGCTCGACAGTTACTCTTACCCTGCATTGGTGCAGGTGGCCAAATCAATGCAGGCTGCAATGGACTGCCAGAAAGTCCAAGGCCCAGAGTGAATGGAAATTACAGGCCGCACTCAGTGTCACTCAGGAGGGAGCAGGGGCCTGTACCCAGCTTCAGTAAGGACGTTAAGGACGGGCTTCCTGGAGGCTGCTCCGAACTGGAACCTTTGGCCATGGATACCGAGAACCAGCCTCTTGGCAGGAAGCAGGGCTCAGACACAAGTCTTCAAGGACCTCGGGCCTGGCTGCCACACTGGTTGAGGGGACAGGGCAAAACTCCTGGGTGTCCGGGCTGCCCATCTCAGAGGGATGTTCCCGCTGTGGGGAAGCAAGGGGTGAAAGAGCCCTTCATGCTGCAGGGTGATAGGAAACTCGTTGAGAATATGACATCTTCCTCCAACAACCTCAGGGAAGAGTCTGGGCACCCAGTCACCATGAGGAAAGGGGTAAGGCCGTTGCAGAGGAACGTCGGAAGTGAGACGGCAGTGCCCTCACTTAGACTGACTCGTCCATATGTAGATACCCCTTGTGAAATGACTCCTTTGCCCACCTTCCCCAAGGACCTGGAGAGTGTGTTGAGTGAAACCTGTGTGCCAGGCGGTGAGATGTTGGGGAAAGTCCTCAGCATGAGCGACTGTGAGCTTGAGGACCAGACAGAGCCGTTTCCTCTTTCCCCATGTCTCCTGCCATCCGCAGAGAAAACCCAGGATCCCACTGTGCCAGCCCACAACAGCAAGGTGCAAGTCCAGCGCCTCCTGCAGGTTAGTCGGGCTCTTCCGCAGGTTCACCGTCCCCCAACTGAAGATGGGCGCCAAGGACGGGGAGGGTCTTGGGGACTGGCCACGGGGAGCGGTGGACAGTGGGAAGACCCTGTGCCGTTCTGAGACCTTGCCCCAACATCTCCCCAGGTTCAGGGGAATGCCAGCAGTGGCACAATCAAACAGCAATTCAACATCAGCCTCAAGAACCAATAACTCCAACTGGGTTGGGTATTGCTAATATCCCAATGTTCCCATTCATGTCAGACCTTGGTGATGCACAGGCACTTTATTCTGTGACTGCCTTAAGGACTGCAGCCTGGACCTGAACTTGTCCTGGAAGTTCTGGTTAGCCCCATCACACCCTGTTCCCAATGTCACTCATCAGCTTCCAGTCCAGACATACCCTCCATTTCAAAATTCTCTTCCTTGTTCTCAAATTTGTCAATGACCTTGCTCTGTCCCTAACCCTGTCACCTCCTCTGGCCCCTTCACCCTTTCCCAACCCTGTCACCTCCTCCGGTCCCTTCACCCCTTCCCGACCCTGTCACCTCCTCCGGCCCCTTCACCCTGTCCCCGACCCAGTCACCTCCTCCAGCCCCTTCACCCCTCCCTATCTAGTTAACCTCCTCTAGCCCCATACCCTTCCCTATCTTTGTTCTCCTCCATGTGTCAAAACTCTGGACATCTTCAGTTCTTGGTGTTTCACCTTTGACACTCCCTAAAACTCTGCCCCTGTCTACATCCCTCTCTTTCCTCCTTCAGACTTTCTTTAAAACCTGCGTCTAACCAGCTTTGATTCACCTCTCCTAATATCATCAATGTGACTCAGTGTTCGAGACTATTTTCCTGCACATCGGCTTGCTGCTTTTTACAACATTAAAGTTGCTATGGTTTCTTTTTAAAAAAAAAGAGTTGTCTAAAACATTCCTTGTGCAAGGAAACAAAGGTAATTGGACCTAAAAAGAGCTAATCATATCTCTCAGCTTTTTTCTGGCTGTGACACCATGGTATCTTCCTGAGGAGGAGGACCCCTGAATTTACAAGGATGTAGTTCTTTAGACCAGACTAAAGGAGTAATTCTTTTAAGGGGCAGGACAATTTGCACACAGGGATTAAGCTCTGTACCCACCTTCCAGTACCACGGCACATACTCTAGACAGCATTGGTTTGAACAGAAAGCATCAACCTCTCAGATATTGGTGCAGTTTCTCTATCTACTCTTGGTGACATACTGCGGTTGTGGTCTTTGGCTTTCACAGAGGTGTGCGAGAAGCAAAACATGCAATTTGATTGAAATAATACAACAGGTGGCTGAAAGAATTCGATGCCATCTTGTGGTGCAGTGATATAGAGATCCTCTCCCTAAACCAGAAACATGGGTTCAAATCCTACCTGTTCCAAAGGTGTATAATATCTCCAAACAAGTTCATTATGAAAAATAAAAGGATTGGCTACAATAATGCTGTCACAATTCTCGTATCAATTTTAAAGATTAATTTAGCCCCTTGTATCAATCAGATTTTTTTTTGCAAGCCCACCTACTCAGGTGAAATCCAATGAAATTACATCCTGAATTTCTACAATGTCTTTAACACAAAAAAAAACACACAACTGAACTCAACAGATACAAACAGAATCATGGCCAAGGAGCATTTTAGAGAAGGAGAGGTTTGGAGAAGGAATTTCCGAGAATGAGATAGAGGCACAGATACCATTGGTGAGGATGAAAGTCTAACTGGGAGACACAAGGGACTTCTGTTGGTGAAATTGGAGGTGATGGGGTACAGGAGGGGGAAGAAGGTAATGTAACCCTGGGCAGTGCAAAAAATTACAAATGGAATAATGTCAAAATTCTGGGTTGGCATAAATCTCTGTAATTGCTTTACTCAAATGTGCACATTGTGATATTGACAGGAAAAATCAGGGTAGATAAACATAAATTATTTCCCACTGGTTGGGGACCATACATGAGAGATATTAGGAAGCACTTCTACACAAAAAAAATGTGGTAGAGGTTTGGAACTCTCCTCCACAAATGACAGTGGATTCAATATCAGTTGTTAATTTTAAACCTGAGAGAAGGAACTATTGTTCAGCAAAGGTATTAAGGGAAAAGGGCTAAAATCAGGTATATGGTTTTATGCCACAGATCAGCCATTGAATGGTGGAACACGATTGAGGGGCTGAATGGCCTGACCATTTTCTTGTGTATTTATTTTTCTCTGGATTGTAGAAAAAATGGTGAACCTACTGTACCATACGTATTTAAAATAAGTTATTGCATCCATATCAATGAGATTTTCAGTCTCAGGTGCCTCTATTTAATAAAAAAAAGTGAAAATAAAAATGGTCACTCATATTTAGAGTGAGCAAACTTGGTCCAGTTTCTTTGTATAACCATTTGAATAGGAGTCCTGGGGAGTGGGCTGCACTGCATTTGCAGAAATAACCACGTGTAGAGCTGGATGAACACAGCAGGCCAAGCATCAGAGGAGCAGGAGAGCTGACGTTTCGGGCCTAGTAAACGTTAGACTTCCTGCTCCTCTGATGCTGCTCGGCCTGCTGTGTTCATGCAGCTCTAAACCTTGTTATCTCGGATTCTCCAGCATCTGCAGTTCCTACTATCTCTGCATATGCAGAATATCTTTTACACTTTGAATCCAAATTGACCAAAATATCCCGTAAGACCTCTACAGGAAATGTGGACTTGAACACACAATGTAGGATGATGCTCCCGAGGCAAGTGTAATGCTGTTTGTGGGAGCTTTCTTTGTGCTAATCGGCTGCATTTCCTATATTATAAGAGTGATGTACTTACAAAGTGTGTTTCAGCACTTTGGAAAAGGAAATTTTTTTTCCCCCTCTTCTGTCTTGGTTACGTTACCTCACTGTACCAAACAACATGGTACCAGATTGCTGAGCACAGCAGAGGGATGCATACAATTGCCACTATTACAACCAGGATTCAGAGAAACCTGTCCCTACAACTTATAGCCTCACAGTGCCAGGGTCCCGGGTTCGATTCCCGCCTCAGGCTAATGTCTGTGTGGAGTTTGCACATTATCCTCGTGTCTGCATGGGTTTCCTCCGGGTGCTCCGGTTTCCTCCCACAGTCCAAAGATGTGCAGGTTAGGTGGATTGGCTATGCTAAATTGCCCATAGTGTTCAGGGATGTGCGGGTTATAGGGGGATGGGTCTAGGTGGGATGCTTCAAGGGGCGGTGTGGACTTGTTGGGCCGAAGGGCCTGTTTCCACACTGTAGAGAGTCTAATCTGATCAAAATGGAGGCATCACATGCAACACAGCAAAGCAACTCCAATCTTAGCAAGAATGAATTGCATAGGAAGAGTCTATTCAGTCCTTATTGGCCATCGCTTTTAATTCTTGCACAAACCCCATCCCAGTCCACTTTATCTTACACAGCTAGCATTTCTTCCTGGTTTCCTTTCATGAATCCACCTTTGTTCCGTTTTCAGTTTGAAACTCCAATCTCATTCTCCTGCGGCAACCTCCCCACCTCAAACCCACCATCCACAGACCAGGTATGCAGCCAGAATTTCAGATTTCTTTTTCATTACTTGTTTCTTGGGATTTTGGAATCACTGGCAAGCTCACTATTTCTTGTCCACCTTTAACTGCCCCTTAAAGTGTGTGAAAAGGGCAGTTAAGAGGAAGCCGTATTGCTGTGGGTCTGGAGTCACAAGTAGACTGGGTAAGGATGGCAGATTTCCTTCCCCAAAAGGGCATCAGTGAACTAGTTAGGTTTTTCGTAAATACTAACTGGATGGTAGATTCATAACACCACTAGACCACACGCCAGATTTAGGAATTGGATTTAAATTCTACCAGCCACTTCTACCACTCCTCATTCAAAATCTTAGCCCACACTCAACACAAATTTGTCCCATGGCGCACAACCTTTAAGTCAGAAGTTTTCAAATTTGTGTGAACCACAAGAAATTACCCCTCTGTTACAAGCATGCAATTTTATGAAACCTGGCCCATTCTTACATCCCAGAGAATGCACTAAAAGGGCCCTTTGGGCCACAGATCCTGGTCTACTGTTCAGTGTGAACTTAGTTTCAACTCAACTTCCCTGTCCGATCCCCTTATCCCCAGATTCCCAGAAAGACCAGCAATGTCTGTCCCAGCCTGAAATATATTTGGCAAAACAGAATCCATAACTAACAGAGCAAAGTTTCTCTTTGGCCTGCTGTGTTCATCCAGCTCTATGCCTTGTTATCTAGGAATACATCCAGTTGGAGTTGGTAACTTCATCTGCCATCTAGTGGTTAGTTACAGAATATCAATGTACTTTAGCCCAACTACAGGAGAACAAGATACAACTGTTAAGAATTAAACATCAAAAGGTTGATATAAACTTTTTGTTTTGAGTACTGAAATCTGAACTTCTCCAATACCTAGCCCAGATACTGGATAATTTATCATTGAAGACTGTAAAGAGTTATCGGCTCCTTAAATTCACCTTTCCATTTTTGAGAATTTACCATCGCCAGTGCAAATGGAGTTCCAATTATTCACTCCTCATCATTGTCGTTCGTGGGAACTCGCTGAGAAGGGAGTAAGCATGGTATTTTCTCCATTAAACCATTGTTGTCCTTCAAAAGCACTTCATTGATTTTTAGAGATAGTAAGAACAGCCACTGCTAGGGTCAGAGATAACACAATGTGGTACTGGAGGAACACAGCAGGCCAGGCAGCATCAGAGGAGCAGAAAAGCTGACATTTCAGGCCGGGATCCTTCTCCAGAAATGGGGGAGGGGGAAGGGAGCCTGAAATAAATAGAGAGAGGGGTGGGGTTGGGGAAGGTAGGTGGGATGGTGATAGGTGAGCGCAGGTAGGCAGTGGTAGGGATTGGTCAGTGGGATGGGAGGGCAGATAGGTGGGAAGGTAGGTAGGGCAAGGAGGCAGGGATGAGAGGGAGGGTTGGTCATGGGATGAGGCCAGTTGAAACCAGTAAAGTCCACATTGAGACCAATGGGCTGTAGGCTCCCGAGGTGGAATAAGTTGCTGCTCTTCCAGTTTCCAGATGGTGTCTTGTGACACTGGAGGAGGTCCAGGATGGACATGTTGTCCAGGGAGTGGGATTGGGAATGGGAAAGGGGATAGGGAGTTGAAGTTGTTTGTGACTGGAAGGTGTTGTCATTTGTCGCGACCCCCTGGCCATCCAACATGGTAACCCACATGGGCCCAAGCTATGCCTTGCCGCTTCGTAGGATGTGTGCAGCTGGACTGGCCCTATCCCCCACCTCCTCCTCCCCTACTTCGATGATTGTATTGGCGCTGCCTCGTGCTCCCACAAGGAGCTCGAATAGTTCATCAACTTTATTAGCATCTTTCACCCCAACCTCAAATTGACCTGGGCCATCTCTGATACCTCCCTCCGCTTCCTGGGCTTGTGTTTCCATCTCTGATGACCGCCTTGAAACCGATATCTATTTCAAACCCGATCCCTGCAGCTACCTGGAGTACACCTCCTCTCACCCACCTTTCTGGAAGAACGCGATCCCCTATTCCTTCGCCTCTGCCGCATCTGATCCGGAGATGAGACATTCCACTCCCGAACATCCCAGTTGTCCTTGTATTTCAAGGACTACAACTTACACCCTTCAGTGGTCAAAAATGCTCTCGACTGTATCTCGAGTTTCCCGCACCTCAGCCCTCACACCCTCTCCCCACCACAAAAACCAAGACAGAACCCCCTTGTCCTCACGTATCTCACCATTAACCTCCGGATTTAATGCATTATTCTCCGCCACCTGCAATCTGATCCCACAACCAAGGATATATTTCCCTCCCGACCCCTATCTGCTTTCTGGAGGGACCTCTCTCTCCACAACTCCCTCATCCACTCCACACTAGCGCCACCAACCCCGGCACCTTTCCCTGCAACCGCAGGAACTGCTACACCTGCCCCTACACCTTCCGCACCCCCCTCACCTCTATCCAAGGACCCAAAAAAGAACCTTCCACATCAGACAGATGTTCACCTGCACATCCACTAATGTGGTCTACTGCATCCACTGTTCCCGAGTGGCCGCCTCTTCATCAGGGAGACCACATGGAGGCTTGGGGACCATTTTGCAGAGTACGTCCACTTGGCTCATAACAAATGACAACACCTTTCCAGTTGCAGACCACTTCAATGCCCCCTCCCACTCTCTGGGCGACACGTCCATCCTGGGTCTCCTCTAGTGTCACAAGATGCCATCCGCAAACTGGAGGAGCAGCACCTCATATTCCGCCTTGGGAGCGAACAGCCCAATGGTCTCAATGTGGACTTTACTAGTTTCAAAATCTCCCCAACCCTGACCTCATCCCATGACTAACTCTCCCTCTCATCCGCACCTTCTTGACCTGTCAAGTCTTCTTGCCCACCCAGCTGCTCCTCCCACCTCACTGACTAATTCCCCACCACTGCCTACCTGCACTCACCTATCACCAACCCACCGACATTCCCCAGCCCCACCTGTCCTCTCTCATTGATTGTTGAGTGTTTTGGAACATGGAGGTTATAAAGGTCACAATAGAAATTTCAAGCCAATAATAGGAACAGCCATCAGGTTGTTGGGTTGTGGGACGAGGAGAAATGACAGAGTGGATAAGTGATGTTGGAATAGGAGAAGGATTGGGAAAGTGTGGGGGAGAAGAGGGAGATCACAGTAGCATTACAGGTAAACTTCAAATTCCCCAACAGCTATCATCATATTTCACTTAAAGAGTCAAACGTCCAAATCCATCACTGCAAAAGCACATTCTTGTGTAAAATATAGGAGACAGAATATTGGAGCTCAAACCCAGAATATTCTGACTCAAATGGCAAACCCTTCAACACTAAGTTTATTGAAGTTGGCCATTATTCTCCTTTAGTATTGTTTAGCCAACCACTTAGTTATACAGCACAGAAACAGACCCTTCAGTCCTACCCATCCACGCTGACCAGATATCCTAAATTAACCTAGTCCCATTTGCCAGCATTTAGCCCATATCCCTCTAAACCCTTCCTATTCATGTTCCCATCCAGATGGCTTTTAAATGTTGTAATTGTACCAGCCTCCACCACTTCCTCTGGCAGCTCATTCCATACATGCACCACCCTCTTGTGTGAGAGAATTGCTTCTTAGGTGCCTTTTAAATCTTTCACCTCTCATCTTAAACCTATTCCCTCTAGTTTTGGGCTCCCTTACCCTGGGGAGAAGACCTTGACTTTTCACCCCATCCATGCCCCTCATGATTTTATAAACCTCTATAACGTCATCTATAAGGCCCCTCAGCATCTAATGCTCCAGGAAAAATAGCTCCGGCCTGTTCAGCCTCTCCCCGTAGCTCAAACCCTCCAACCCCGGCAACACCCTCGCAAATCTTTTCTGAAACCTTTCCAGTTTAACAGCATTGTTCCTATAGAAGGGAGACCAGAACTGAATTCCAAAAGTGACCAAACCGATGTCCTGTACAGCCACACCACATCCTGTACTCACTGCACTAAACAATAAAAACAAGCATACCAAACGCATTCTCCACTATCTTGTCTACCTGCAATTCCACTTTCAAAGCACAAAGAACATGAACTTTCTCTCCAAGGTCTCTTTGTTTGGCAACACTCCCCAGGATCTTACCATTAAGATATTTTTGCAAACTTCATTGTCATGGCCTAGCCCACATGAATATGCTTTCCCACATTCTTACATCATCTAAACCCAAGTGACAAAAGCAATCAGAGGAATTCTGCCAGTTACGATCAAGTGATCTGGTGCAAATCTTGTATAGTCTCCCCAAAAGTTAGATCTTTTCCGGAGACACTCTGACATGAGACGTATTTCCAAGTAAGGAAGTAATTGCTGGAATAATATATAAAAGTTAATTAGATTGGCACAGAAAGATAGAGATGCATGGAAGTTTCATTGTGAAGATTCCAAATTGTCCTCTCTGGTTTGCCCTTCACTTGGTAGGAGGCAGTGATAATACCAGTAGACTAGCGATTTCAGAGGCCCAGGGTAATGCTCTAGGACATGGGTTCAAATTCCATTACTGTAGCTGTTAACATTTATTAAATCTGGAATTGGAAGCCACTCTCAGTGGAAACTATCATCGATTATTATAAAAACAACACAACTGGGAGTTGCTCAAAGCAGGGGAACAGCTAAGTATTTTTTGAAAAGCTATCAGTCAGTGCACTGAGTATGGGAGTCAGGAGGTCATGTTGCAGCTGTACAGGACATTGGATAGGCCACTTTTGAAATTCTGCGTTCAATTCGGTCTCCTTGTTATGGGAAGCATGTTGTGAAACTTGAAAGGGTACAGAAAAGATTTACCAGGGCTGGAGGGTTTGAGTTATAGGGAGAGGCTAAATAGGTTGGTGCTATTTTCCCCAGGGCATTGGAGGCCAAGGGGGTGACTTTTGTAGAAGTTTACAAAACCACGGGGGGGGGGGGGGGGGGGGGGGGGGGGGGAGGGGGCCCGCATGGATAGGGTGAATAGTCAAGGTCTTTACCCCAGGATGGGGAGTCCAAAACTGGAAGGCATAGGTTTAAGGCGAGGGGGAAAGATTTAAAAGGGATGTGAGGGGTAGGCTTTACACACAGAGGGTGGTGTGTGTTTGGAATGAGCTGCCAAAGAAAGTGGAGGTGGCTGGTATAATTACAATTATAAGGCATCTGGATAGGTACATGAACAGGAAGGATTCAGAGGGATATGGGCCAAATGCTGGCAAATGAGACTAGATTAATTTAGGATATCTGGCCAGCATGGACAAGTTGAACCAAAAAGTCTGTTTCCATGCTGTATATCTCTATGACTCTGGATGTGAGTTTGCTCGCTGAGCTGGAAGGTTAGTTTTCAGACGTTTCGTCACCATTCTAGGTAACATCATCAGTGAGGCTCTGACAAAGCTATGACTCTATTTGATTCATGAATGCTCTTTAGGGAATGAACTCTCTCACGTAAGCTTATCCAAGTAACGGTGTCTCCAGATGCAGACTATTAATTGTCCTCTGAAATGAGCCATTTGGAATGGGCATTAAACACTGCTGCCCACAACCCAGAAAAAGCGTCAAGATTATATCTCAGTCATAGCAAATCTTGCACACAAATAGGCATCATTGCAACTGCTTTGCCAAGCTTAAAATAAGTGCATTAAAATAGGTGCAAAGCTACTGAGCTACATGCAGTGACCTTCAGAGTGTATTTACAGCTTATGGCTGCATACAGGAAACATTTCCTTCCCTCCTTTTGAGCAGTGAGTAATTGACACTTGTAGGTTTGGAAAGAGGATGAGTGGTCGATTACCATCATTGATTCTTTGAGTGTTAATTACTCCCTGAATTGATCTGTCCATGTGTATTGAGTGTTTACAGCCTACAGGGTTCATTGTGTCCAGATAAGTCCTGGAGGTGTACCAAAGCCTTTTCGAACAGACTGATAAAATCATTTTACATTGCTGTTTATGGGTACTTGCTGCATATGCTGGCAAGTGAACTTTCTACATTACAGCAGCAATATGCTTCAAAACTATTTCGTTGGCTGTAATATGTTTTGGCACCTTACAAAGCTGTGAAAGAGGCCATAGAAATACAGCATTTTATTTCCCTAATCCTTAACATGGCTCAGTTCAGGTTGCCGAATCTTTGACCCGCAAAACAAGAGCCACATTCCAACTTTTATCTCCAAGAAATAACGGAATCAGTAATAACGGGGCCAGTGTCGCTCTAATTGCAGAAGAATATCAGGAGGAGTTATAAGAATCAAAAATGGTGCCGGGGGAACTATTCAGTCATCATTCCTGCATTCCTCAGCTCTGAGGAAGGGTACCGGACCCAAAATGTTAACTCTATTTTCTCCTCCACAGGACTTGCTGAGCTCTTCCAGCAACTTTGCTTTTGTTCCTGAATTACAGCATTCACAGTTCTTTTGGTTTTTATTTATGGAGTCAGTCAAGGCCCAGGCTGTAGACCTCAGGCGGCCCACAAAACTGAATCACAGATACACGGAGAAAAAGCTTGGAAGGAAGCTAACCGGAGGGAGGCTTTGAGATGCGCCATCTATTGCGAGTTCACGTCCACACCTATAATGGAAACTGTCTCAGTAACAAGTCACATTGCAATAATGCCCTCCGGCCAGAGGCATCGTTACACCAACAGCGATAGATTCTAGAAACTAATAACATCAAGAGATTAGGGAATAGTGTGGGTGGGTGTGAGGAATGGATCCTGGATGTCATCAGGGGCATTGTCAAGAGTGTGGCAAAAGCTTGAAAACCTCACAGGTCATTAACTATTCCTGTAGATTTCATTAAGGTTCTAAACTCCTCTGGCACCAATGGCAATGCTCAATTTAAGGCTCTTTTGAAGATCAAACGTTCTTTACGACAGTTAACATGATTACCCCCAATGTGAAACAAACAATAGCGCTTCATCTACACCTAAAAATCTGAAACTATAAATACATACACACTGCTGAGATCAAGTGCTCAACACTTAACATGTACCACTTACTTGCTCATGCCAAATGTTGCAGTGATGGTTTGGCTTCCATTTCTGATTTGTAACAAACAGGTAGAGACTGATAAACATTTAACTTCTACATAGGGAGGAACAAGGCTTCTGCTGGCAGGGTGAGTGCTGCTCTAATTGCAGAAGAATATCAGAAGGAGTTACAAGAATCAAAAATGGTGCCGGGGGAACTACTCAGTCATCATTCCTGCCTTGCTCCCCCAGTGCCCAAGATCAGAGATGAATGTGCTGACGGAGCAACTTGAGATGCTGAGTAAAATGATCTTGTGCTGTGGCTGTAATAAAAGCTTCTGTACTCACAGGGGATGTGAAAGTGAAAGACGCATCGGGATTTGGGCAGACAGAGTAATCAGTCAACTGACCCCATTTTAGGTCCAGGTTTTGGGTGATTCATATTTCAATTCTGTTCAGCACACTGCGTGGTGAGATATTGGATTCTAGAGTGTTCTGAGAGTGAGGCGAAGACAGAATCAATTGTGCCTTTCAAAAGTGTATCAGGATATTACCTGAAGAAAGAACATTGCAGGGCTGTGGGGAAGAGGACTCCAAGTAGCTCTTGCAGTGAAATAGCAAAAATTTGAAGGCCCAAAAGGCCTCTTGCACTGAAAGCCTTCGACAATTCCATTTTATCATTGAAGGTTAAACTCTCAAATGGGAAGCATCATTAATCTAATTAGAAAAAGGGACAATTCCAATTGTTTTGTGATCCTATCGGGATGCTTTGACTTATTCATATGGAATAAAGGGAGGGCAAAGTTAGGTAAAATGTTCAGAATTATTCAAACTTATAGCATGTCGACACTCAGGAACTCTAAATAAAAACAAAGAACTGAAAATGCTGTAAATTAGAAACAAAAGCAAACTGCTGGAAAAGTTCAGCAGGTCTGGCAGCATCAGTGGAGGGATATCAGAGTTAATGTTTCAGATCAAATGAGGAAGGGTCACATGAACTGGCACGTTAACTCTGCTTTCTCTACACAGATGCAGCCAGACCTGCCGAACTTTTCCAACATTTTCTGTTTTTGACTCAGGAATTCTATATAGCTTCACCTATGAATTACTGGTATCGGCTGACAAGCCATCATGTAGAAAGTGAGAATCCAGAAAACAAGAGATGAATGGTAGTACTGGTCAGGGGAAATCATGCTAGCCGTTGGAGTACAACTCTCTGCTCTTCTCTGAGCCAACTGAGTCAAAGAATCCTAACAGGGTCTTTAAAAAAAAATTGAAATGTCCCTTCTTCTATTTCGGTCAATGCTGTTACACTTGCTTGGAACCTGGTGCAAGGGATCAAGCCATTTGAAGACAAACAAATACAGAACACTGGAAAAACTCAGCAGGTCTGGCAGTACCTGTGGAGAGAGAAACAGCTGACGATGAGTCTGAAGCATTAACTATGTTTCAATCTACCGTGAATCCATTGCCGATAGTAAGCAAAACCGATCTGGTTCACTAGTACCCTTTATGTGACTCCAGACTCATAACTTTGTGGCTGACTCTCAACTACCCTCTGGGCAATAAATACTGCCTGGCCAGTGATGCCCTCATCCCATGAACAAATAAAGATGCTGCCAAACCTGCTAAGTTCCTCAAGCATTCTGTGTTTTTTGAGATTTCCAGAATACTTTGCTTTTCTTTGCAGAGACAGCTATTCTCGTGTGGTGCACAGCCGATTCGTCCAAGTCAGTTTCTTTTCTTTTGCATAAATACACATGCTTGGTGATGACGGAGTCGATTTATGCTCAACCTACACACAAACGTTCAGGTTGCTGAACAGTTTAGAGACAGTCTGGCCCTCGATGAGAACACTGTGAACTGAGTCACATCAAGAGGGAGTAAGTGAAGGATAGACAGCGAGAATAAGAGGGCAAGATTGAGGTTGGGATCTTGAGCAGTAGTTTCCCATTTTGATCAGTGCTTTGCAACAATTCACTGTAGCAGAAACAAAATATGCACACACACACAAAACACAGCATGAAACACAACAGACATAGAAAACTGCATGTAAAAGTATTTTCTAATCTGTAATTAGAAAATGTAAAAACCTTAAGTTCACCCACTTGGCACAGTTTTGAAAAACACTCCTTAAACAGTAAATCTTGTTGTAAAGTAGCTACTCAAGAAAATAAGTTGCTGCATTCTCAAAAAAAATACTGTATCGTGTTACAAAAAATTACAATATAAATATCCTTAAACAAAACCAGGCAAAACCATTCAGTAGTCACTTCATCCATCCATACTGATAATGAAGCTACATTCCAGACATGGGCTCAAACACAACTTCCCTAGGACACTTCCTGCAATGAGCTGCTGGGAAACCTTTCCACTTTAGTTGAGACTTCTAAAAGGGCATGGATTAATGTCACATTTTCAAACCAGTTATCCATGCACTAGCCTGTCTTTTCAGGCCAGTTAGCTTAGTGTAAACCTCTAACATCAGGATGTGAAAGGGCCTGCCCTCGTGGGACTACAAGTCTCTGGGAATTTCGGTCTGGTTTCTCCCAAGCCCATAATGCTGGAAATGGGGGTTGTCAGTATTGAATGGTGAATTCTGGTCACTGGGCTGTTCCTTTGCATGGAGGGATAACTGAATTAGAACAGACTGATCTGAGGAGACGTCACACCTGTCAAAGACTGCTCAGCCTTTCACTGAAGAGGAGGCCAAATATAAAAGGTGCTCTCAAAAGGGGGCATCAAGAACCTTACATTAACCCCTTTACTCAAGCACTGCTGCTGTGGGTTACAGGTTAACAGCAGTTCTGGCTGGAAGGAGAATTGGCATCATTGTATGTAGCTATATTATAAAGTTAATAGGAATTCCTTGATGAACGACCTCCAAATTTGCACTTTGTGTGGCCATCTCCCACTGTCTGAACAAGGAGCCGTTTGAGTTTTTAGACACACCCCATCACTGCTATAAAAACATTAGTATGCAAAGTAAACCGGACTAAATGGATATCGATTCTCTCAGCTGATTCTTCTGACCTGCTTACAAAAAGTGCATTAGTAACTCCTTACACTTGGCAAGATTATTCTGAGGAAAACTGGTCTTTTAATGTTTTATGACTTCTATTTCCTGTTTGAGATGAAACAATGCCAAAGGAATAAATGATCTGAACCAAGAGGCAGGAAATTCCAGCATCACAATATTCACATGGGGGGCTTCCACAAGGTGCATCTGTCCCTGATAGACAGGTACCACCCACAGATAGGGATCACCTAATTTGCCCCAATTCACAGTGTCTACAGTTAGTGTCCTCCTTTTCGCTACGAGGGTGCTTAATGCTTTGTGACATACACAGTGTCCACTACTTTGTGCATTATATTGCCCACATTTATCTTTCCTGATGTGACCCCAGGGTGTCAGGTGGGACTGCAATTCCAGCAGTCTGCATTATCAACTATGACTATGCACACATCCCCCATTTTCTTTCTCCTTAAACTGACTGAACAGTAAAATAAACATGCACAACTTGTCTCCAACTCCAACGGGATGCAGAAAAGGCACTGAGCATACATATTACTCTCGCCCTGACAATATGCCAGCATTCTTTGCCAAGATGAATGTCAGAAGATCATTTCACAGGTAGTGTCCCTCCCTCCCTCCCTTATCCTTCCCCCCAACACACATACTGAATCCTGGATGCATGTTCCATACTGGTAAAGCCACTATACCTAACAGTGTTTAAAATCAGCTCATGATCTGGAGGAAGTAATCAATTCCAGTGTAGATCCTCAGTTGTTCGATGTACAAGCGAAATTAAATCAACTCATTAGCAGTCTCTTTAAGTTACATTTTACAAATCAAGAGAAAACGTCTTGGAGTTCAGTAGTATTCATATTCCTTTGTGGTTCTAACCCCCTTGAAAACAGTAGTGTCAAAGTTCAAAGTTCAGAGTCAGAAGATCCAGTTGAAATAGGTGGTTGTTGAGTCAACAATTCGCCAGGGGTAGAAAGCAATATCTCTCAGGCCCACTAATCAGACAGGAAGTTACCCTGCTCACGTAAATGCCAAATGATTTATTTATGAAATATACTTTTCAAAGTTTTAAATCATATTCTGTTTTTCTCCCAGTGCTGCAATCAGCAACTTGCAAACTCTGCTCACTTCATCCGATTCGCTCTCATCAGTAGTACAATGCAGGACGGAAGCCCAGCCTTGCTCAGGAAGGGGTGTTTCAGTAATTCAGAAGCCACTGCCCTCTGGGTGGGGTCTCGTACCAACAGCCGGTCCAAAAAGCCTTTTAACAAGGGAGATACCTAAGAAAAAGTAAAACAGGGGTTTCAGAAATAAAAACATTCAGAGAATGGTCACGTACTGCCTACGTTGCTGAATTGACAAGAGTCCTGTGGCCTGGAGCAATGACCCAGAAACAAAAGTTCAAATCCTTCCACCACCGTGGGGAAATTAAAATTCAGCCAGAGTAATTCAACATGGAAACAGACCCTTCGGTCCATGCTGACCAGATATCCCAAATTAATCGAGCCCCATATCCCTCTTATACCCATCCAGATGCCTTTTAAATTTTACCAGCCTCCACCACTTCCTCTGGCAGCTTATTCCATACACTCAACACCCTCTGTGTGAAAAAGCTGCCCCTTTAAATCTTTCCCCCTCTCACCTTAAACCTATGCCCCTCTAGTTTTGGACTCCCCCACCCTGGGAAAAGACCTTGTCTATTCACCCTATCCATGCCCCTCATGATTTTATAAACCTCTATAAAGTCACTCCTCAGCATCTGATACTCCAGCCTATTCAGCATCTCAATGTAGCTCAAATTCCCCAACCCTGGCAACATTCTTGCAAATCTTTACTGAACTCTTTCAAGTTTCACAGCATCCTTCCTATAGCAGGGAGACCAGAATCGCACACAGTACTCCAAAAGTGCCAATGTCCTGTACAGCTGCAACAGGACCCTCCCAACTCCTTCATACCAATAAAGGGAAGCATACTATTTGCCTGCAACTTCACTTTCAAGGAACTATGAACCTGCACCCCAAGGTCTCTCTGTTCAGCAACACTCCCCTGGACCTTACCATTAAGTGTATAAGTCCTGCCCCGATTTGCTTTTCCAAAATGCAGCGCCTCACATTTATTGAAATTAAACTCCACTGCCACATCAGATCAAAGGTCCCTCTGTACTCAGAGGTAACCTTCTTCACTGGCCACTACACCACCAATTTTGCTGTCATCTGCAAAATTACTGACCATACCTCCTATGTTCACATTCAAAACATTTATATAAATGACGAAAAGCAGTGGACCTAGCACTGATTCTTTGTCACAGGCCTCCAATTTGAAAAGCAACTCTCCATCGCCATCCTCTGTCTTCTATCTTTGAGCCAGTTCTGTATCTAAATGGGTAGTACCCTGTACTCCATGTGGTCTAACCTTGCTAATCAGTCTACTATGATGAACTCTGTCAAACACCTTACTGAAGTCCATATAGATCATATCCACCGTTCAAAAAACTCAATCAAGTTAGACAGACATGATTTCCCACACACAAAGTCATACAGACTATCACTGTCCTTGTCTTTCCAAATACATGTAAATTCTATCCCTCAGGATTGTCTCCAACAATGCGCCCACCACCAATGTCAGGCTCACCGGTCTTTAGTTCCCTGGCTTTTCCTTACCACCTTTCTTAAATAGTGGCGCCACGTTAGCCAACCTCCAGTCATCCAGCAGTTCACCTTCGATGATACAAATATCTCAGCAAGGAGCCCAGCAATCACCTCCCTAGATTCGCACAGAGTTCTAGGGTACAGCTGATCATATCCTGGGGATTTATCCACCTTTATGTGTTTTATGACATCCAGCACCACCACTTCTGTAATATGGACATTTTTCAAGATTTTGCTATTTATTTCCTCATGTTCTGTATCTTCCATATCTTTTTCCATAGTAAACACTGATGGAAAACACTTGTTTACTATCTCCCCGATCTTCTGCAGTCCCACACAAAGGCAGCCTTGCTGATTTTTAAAAAGGGTTCTATTCTCTCCCTTATTACTCTTTTGTCCTTAATGTATTTTCAAAATCCCTTTGGATTCTCCTTAACCCTATTTGCCAAAGCTATCTCATGTCTGCCCTCCTGATTTCCCTCTTAAGTATACTCCTACTGGCTTTATACTTTAAGGATTCATTTGATCTCTGTTGTCTATACCTGACATATGCTTTCTTCTTTTGCTTGACCAAAGCCTCAATTTCTCTAATCATCCAGCATTCCCTACAGCCTTGTCCTTCATTCTAAACAGGAACGTACTGTCCCAGGACGCTCATTATCTCATTTTTGAAGGCTTCCCATTTTCCAACCATCCCTTTACCTGCAAACATCGCCTCAATTAACTTTTGAAAGTTCTTGCCTCATACCGTCAAAATTGGCCCTCCTCCAATTTAGAACTTCTGGCCTATCTTCTTCCATCATTATGTTAAAACTAATAGCATTACGGTCACGGTTTCCAAAGTGCTCCCCCACTGACACCTCAGTTACTTGTCCTGCCTTATTTCCCAACCGAAGGTCAAGTTTTGCACCTTCTCTAACAGGTACATCCACATGCTGAATCAGAAAATGTTCCTGTACATACTTAAATTTCTTTCCATCCAAGCCTTTAACACTATGGCAGTCCTAGTCTATGTTTGGAAAGTTAAAATCTCTATTATTCTTACAAACTGAGATCTCCTTCCAAATTCTTGTGTGTGTCTGTGTGTGTCTGTGTGTGTCTGTGTGTGTCTGTGTGTGTCTGTGTGTGTCTGTGTGTGTCTGTGTGTGTCTGTGTGTGTCTGTGTATCTATAATAAAATCCCAATAAAGGTGAGCATCCCTTTCTTATTTCTCAGTTCCATCCAAATACCTTTCCTGGGCACATTTCCAGGAATATCTTGCCTAAGTACAGCCGTAAAGCTATCCCTAATCAAAATTGCCACTCCCCTCCTCTCTTGACACCCTTTCTATCCTTATCATAGCATATATACCCTGGAACATTAAGCTGCCAGTCCTGACCACCCCTGAGCCATGTCTCTATAACTGCTATGATATCTCAGCACATGTTCCCAACCAGGCCTTGAGTTCATCTGCCTTACCTGTTAGGCCTCCTGCACTGAAATAAATACAGTTCAATTTATCAGCCCTACCTTATTCTCTGCTTTGTTCCTACCTGCATTAATTAATTAATTCTGAAATAGAATTAATGGTGATTCTCTAAATACCATATCACCCAGGATCTCTTGTGCCGTGACAGTGTCCCTACCTTTCAGCCAGGAGGCCTGTTTTAAAGTCCTGCCTGCTCCAGAGGTTGTGAAGTGATATTTCTGAACAGGTTGAATAGAAAATACCTTAAATATCAGATTGTTGTAAAAACTCATCTAGTCTGTTAATGCCTTTTAGAAAGGAAGGCTGCCTGCCTTACTTGGTCTGATCTACATATGACACCCTATATGCCAGACATCTCAGGAATTAGGAGAAGTAGGCCACTTAGTTCCTCAGACCCATTCTATCATTAGTAAGATCAAACATGATCTTGCTAACAGCCTCAAATCTCACCTACTCCTGACAACCCTTGACTCCCTTGCTAGGGAAGAATGTATCTACCTCGGTCTTTACGACAACACCTTGAACACAGTCACGGTTACTTAACAACCGACGGGAGAGGGAGGCTTAACTCAGCATCGCAGTCCTATTGCAGGACTCCGACCAAATATTGACCGGAGTTTATTCCGAAACTGTTTTTCTCCCCCAGTTAAACTGTCCTTTAAAACCTAGATCTTTGACTAAGCTTGTTCTTATGTGGCTCGGCATCAAATTTTGGCTGATAAGAATGTTCCTCGTAAAGTGCTTTAGAACGTTTTGTTACACTCAGGACGCTAAGGCAACCGTGACAGAAGCAACGGCCATCGGGGAGGCAACAGCCTAGTGATATTATTACAAGACTACTAATGCAGAAATTCAGCTAATGTTTTGGGGACCTGGGTGGAATCTGAATTCAATAAATTAAAATCTGGAATTAAGAATAATGAATTGATTGTCATAAAAACCAATCTGGCTCACTAGAGACTTTTATGGAATGAAACTGCCATCCTTAGCTGGTCTGGCCTACATGTGACGTGGTGGACTCTTAACTGCCCTCTGGACAATTAGGGACAGGCAATAAATGCTGCCTGGTCAGCGACACCCTCATCCCATGAATGAGTAAATAAACTACATACATGCAGACCCTTGCAAGCACTCAGCCTTTGATAAGAAAGCAACCTAGAATTTCTAAACTTTGTATTTATTTACATTAATAAAGCCAAATTGACAAAATGTATTATTCTTGCAAAAGAACCCTTAATAAGTTGTAATTTTTTTTGTGGAAGCCAGACACATCCTCTCGCTGGAGTGAATGGATAAACTTGCTGATCAGCATTCTCTTACATGTTCGGGCAAGGGAGAATGCAACAAAAGCTAATTACGATCTGGCTCTGTATCTGTAACTAGCTGGATGGGGGCTCACAGTCAGCTGACTGGGTGAGGCGACACTAGCTTTGGAGCTAAAGCTGTGGCATCACTCTCTATTCCAGGGCAGATAAAGCAAATACAAATTTCAAACTAAGAAGCAATGAAAGAGATTTGAATATAACACATCTTGACTTTTGAGTTTCAAAGAGTTTAAAATGTACAAAAATGATCACTCCACGAAGACAAAAACTACACCAGAATTGTCAGTCATTGGAATTTAATAGATTGAGGGGAGATCTTACTGAAAAAGGGGACCTGATAGGGCAGATGTAGAAAGATTGTTTTTCCTGTCTGAACGTCCAAGGCCAGAGGGCACAATCCCAGAATGAGGTATCACTCGGTTAACACAGAGACGAAGAGAAGGTGGTAAATTTGCAGAAATCTTTACTGCAGAATGCTGTCAAAGCTAGGACATGCAGTATATTCTAGGCTGACAAAAACAGATTTCTAAGGGAAATAAGTAACGGAATGGAGGCTCATGGGTAAAAAGTAGGGAAGAGGAACTGAGGATTATCAGATCGTCCACACTCTCACTGAATGAAGAAGTGGCCTTGGCGAACAGAATAGCTTCTGCTCCTATGTCTAACAATGTTAACTGTACAGAATTCCTGTCACTGAAGCAGTAAAAATGAATAACCTACTCTCTTAGGTGTTGCCAATGTCTGGATTCTCCCATTTCTCTAAGCTCACTCCATTTCTCACTGAGATGAAGAATATTTCAGCATTAATGCATTATACATCACATTACCTTTTGGCCATTCTTTAGTTTGGGTGGGAGATTGTCCCGTATCATTTTCATGGCCTTCAGAGGAGGTTCATTGAAATATGGAGGTTCCCCATCAACCATCTCAATTACCATGATACCCAAAGACCAGATATCCACCTGGAAACAAATAGGGGGCAATGCATTACTCATGTTCAGCAAAAAGATGAACAGCCCTTGAACACTTTGCACTGTCCTTAATGGAGTTAACAAGGCGTCGAAAAAGAAACTACCAAAATCATTAAAAATATTTTCAGAATGAGACAAAAATCAGATAGGCAATAAAGACAGTTAACAAATATTTGCAGTGACTGTAATAAAATCAGCCAGGTGAACCTCACAGAATATGAGTTCCCTAATTGGGGCTATTAACCTGGTCCAAACAGGGAGCCCTGGTCGACAGATATAAACAGAGGCTCTGCTCACTCTGAGATAATTGGACCAGTGTTAAGAATCATGCACGTGTAAATAAAGGGTGACTCAGTGACCGCCTCTGCAGAGTTATTTCATATTAACTGAACGTGATGATGTTTAAAACAAAACTTCTCTCTCTGCCATTTTCTCAATCCTCTGGCCAGATATTTACAATAACAGGAGACAGAAAATTCTTGTCAACTCTGATTAAACAAGTAGTTTAATCTGAGAATTGTTTAACCAGAGACTCAAAGCTTTAGACACAGCATCTTGAGACCTCTGAGTCGGTGGAGGCAATACCCCAGGCCTGGAGACTCTCGCTCTCCCTCGCTATCCTGAAAGTCCTGGCACAGATTTAGAAATTGTCCATAATGCAACACAGTATCAGTGAAGTGGCTATTCCTCATAAGCAAATCTAGAAAGTCAGGGGCTATTTGACTGTGGATAGCATCACCAAACCAGTACTAAACCAACAATCTTCTGACTCTTTTCATAGGGGCACTGACATTATACGGTCAAGTTATAATTAGTATAACTCAGCCGACAGAAGAGGTCAAATCTGGGAGCTGTTGGCTTGTTCAGCTTACTGCTGTGGTCACGTGTTTCATTTTCTTATAGAGGTACAGACGACTTGTTTCACAGCACCGAGCTTATACAGGCAAGTTTAATTTTGTGTGAAAACGCAGAAAGTGATATTAATATGAATGCCAAACCAAACTGTAAAAGACGTACTGACTCGGCATCACCTCCCAATACAGAAATAAACCAATTGTTACCTCTGGTCCATATGGCAACCGAGAGATTAACTCTGGCGCCATCCAGTAAGGAGTGCCCACCAGTGACTTGCGCCTTGGTACATCTTTTGATACCTGGGCACAGAATCCAAAGTCTGAAAGCTTCACCTTTAAGAAAGGACAAAGTGAATCAAAAATAGGCTGTACAGACATGAGCTCAGAGACAAAAGCAGAAACTGCCAGAGAAACCCAGCATCTGTGGAGAGGAAGCAGTCTATGTTTTGGGTTCAGTAACCTTTCTTCAGAACTGGGGTCACTGGACCTCAAACATTGGACTCTGTTTTCTCTCCAGATCTGCTGAGGTTATCCAGTAATTTCTGCTTTTGTTTCAGATTTCCAGCGGTTTTTTTTGTTCATTGTATAACTCAGACTCTGCTTTTAAACATATTCAAGTTGCAAGCGACCTTGTTAGGGAGATGGGTGTAGAAAAGTCAATGCACTTTGTGTGCCCGCCAACATTTCAGATCAGATTATTACAGGATGGACCACACCCCCTGAAAGCCTCATGTTTCTTTTCAAAGCCTCCCACTTCTCCCAGTCTCACTCTCGTTTACATATATTTGCTTCCATGACATCACCTACCAGTGAGTCTGATCCTGTGCTGACCTATCAGCAATGAACAGGAACATCCCAGTATGGGTCACTAGGCATCAACCAAACTCATGGTGTACTGAATGCAGCCTTATCATCAAGAGCAGAGAGAGCTGCTAACCGGGGACTGACTGGTGACTATGCTCACAAATGCAGCTCGAGTCTAGAGGCCTACATAATTATTCTCAGTCACAGGGAGCCTGGGTCACATCCGGTGCCTACTGTGAGATGCCTACATGTTGATCAACTTCCCTCTTCCTTATGGATGAGAACAACAGTAATTTATGACCAGGTGAACAGAAATATTTGTGGTAGTGGATTAATAAATGTTATGGGACATTATGTTGAGGTTGTACAGGACGTTGGTGAGGCCTCTTCTGGAGCACTGTGTTCAGTTCTAGTCTCCCTGTTACAGGAAGGATATTATTAGGCCAGAGAGGGTTCAGAAGAGATTTACCAGGATGTTGCCAGGAATGGAGGGTTTGAGTTACAATGAGAGGCTGGATAAGCTGGGACTTTCTTCCACTGGAGTGTAGGAGATTTAGAAGTGATCCTACAGAAGTTTATAAAATCATGAGGAGTATAGATATATTGAATGCAGGTGTCTATTCTGTAGGGTGGGGGATTTCAAGACTAGGGGGTATATTTTTAAGGTTAGAGAAGAACGATTTTAAAAAGACATGAGAGGCAATTTTTTTTTTAAAAAACACAGAGGGTTAGTGTGTGGAATGAACTTCCAGAGGAAGCGGTTACAATGTTTGAAAGACATTTAGATAAGTACATGAATAATAAATATTCAAAGGGATATGCGCCAATTGCAGGCTGGTGGGAATAGTTTAATTTGATTTTATGGTCAACCAGGACTGGTTGGACTGAAAGGTCTGTTTCTATGCTGAATGGCTTTATGATGCCAAGATTATAAACTAAAGAAAAATAAATTTTGTGGAACCTTTGTCTTGCACTCATCAGGAAAATTCACAAGAAATACCAATGTAAAGGGAAAATGACATTTTATACTATGTGAATATATTTTCACACACACACATACAAAAAGATTAGATTTGCCCAGATGTGTCTATTTCATTATTACTCAATTCTATGAGAAACAATAAGTTGTGAACAAAAATAAACTTCAATTTTATACCTCTAATTTCAGACAAGACAGATTTAAAACCTTGCTCCAGGGAAAAAAAAAATCAAGTTACGGTTTATAACACTGCTCTGTGCAGTACCTTTTGCAGCCACAAAAGGGCACCCAAAGCCTAGAGGATGAGAATTATTTAAGGCACTATGATTTTACTTTCTTTTCATGACTGCGTTTATTGTATTACTTTCACCAACACCATTTTTATTCCAAATAACGAACTGAAGGGGGAAGATCATAGCCATATTGAACAGAACAGCTGTAAACAAGCAAGAAACAGTTTGGGATGGAAATGACTCTTTTTGACAACCAGTGGGTTTTTAGGGATCTATATCTTGTTCCATCTGATTAATGGCTGGCAGTCAGTCACAGTCTTCCCAGATTTGCAGAGGACTTTGGAGACTGAAATTGTGCCTTTATAGACAAATGGAGATTTTATTTCTTGCCGTGATTTTTCCAATTTACAGTCATTGACACCATCCATTTACCAGAAAAATGCTCCCCAAGGTATGAGAAAGAAAGTCAGGCAGCCAGTGTGAGCAGGAGACTACAAGCTTGCTGCACTAGGACAGTGGCGGGGCAAGAGAATAAAAGGGACAGGGGGAAACAGGGAAGGACAGAACAGGGGATAGTTTGGGAAATGGAGTAAGAACAGCACACTTGAGAGGAGAAAAACAAATCGAAAGGGACTGGGGATTTCAACACCTACAATGATTAATTTCATACAGTCAGAGCTGTACAGCACAGAAAGAGACCCTTCAGTCCAACTTGTCCATGCTGACCAGATATCCTGTATTAATCCAGTCCCATTTGTCAGCATTTGGCCCATATCCCTCTAAAACCTTCCTAACCTACAGTATTTTTAAATACTGTAACTGTACCAGCCTTCACCACTTCCTCTGGCAGCTCATTTCATGCACGCACCACCCTCGGTGAGGAAAAGTTACCTAGATCCCTATTATTTCTTTCCCCTCTCATCTTAAACCTATGCCCCTCTAGTTTTGGACTTCCCTATCCTGGGAAAAATAACAGCTTTTCACCTGATCCATGCCCCTCATGATCTTACAAACCTCTATAAGGTCACCCCTCAGCCTCCGACACTCCAGAGAAAATAGACCTGGCCTATTCAGCCTCTCTCTATAACCCAAACCCTCCATCCCCAGCAACATCCTTATAAATCTTTTCTGCGCCCTTTCAAATGGAAAAATATCTTTCCTACAGCAGGGAGACCAAAAGTGAACGCAGAATTTCAGTAGAAAGGTCTATAAAAAGGGGAAAAAGCAGAAAAATGCCCACTGGTAGAGTGCCTGTATAGACAATACATGGAGATTAGTGCCAACTTCATACACAAAGGGAGTCCATACATCCACTAATTCAGCTCCTTCGTAAAAAATAACCAGTTGGGCAAGTTCCCAGTGTCCTTACCAACGCACCACACTTTCCACAAGCATTTTCCTAGGGTGGGGTGGGTGAAAAACATCATGTAATGTTGTGGGGGGGTTAAACGACTGGTCACTTAATTTAAAAAGTTGATGCAACAGCAGATCCATATCCCAGTCCTAAACATTCAATTGCCTATCTTTTGCATTGGATAGACACAGCTTGTAGACTATTCCTACCAGGAACAGATAGATGGGGTGAATCCCAATTGTAGCTTAAATAATAAAAAGATGCAATTTTCTATTCCCATTTATTTCCCCAGCGCTGCCCATAAAAGCTAATTAATGGGTATTAACTTACCCTTCCATCGTGCGTTAAGAGGATTGAGTCACTCTTAATGTCCCTGTGGATCACACCCTGCGCGTGTAGAACAGCCAACCCCTTCAAAACAGACAGGCAAACAGTTGCTATCTGCTCCTCATTCATCCTGTAGGACAGAATTTAACATTCATCAGGTTAATTACTGCCTGTAACTTTCAGGGGGAAAGTACTCCAAACCAATTTTAGTTTTTAGTTACAACAAAAAGATAAGAGATGTTATGAAACGTTTTGCTGCTGCCAATACTGAAGGGGTCTTGTGGCTCAGGTGGTATTGTCCCTACCTCTGGGCCAGGAGATATGGGTTCCAATCCCACCTGTTCCAGAGAAATGAAATTGCAGGCTGATTAGAAAAAGCGCCCAAAAACGGGCGGCAAGTTTAAGTGGAAAAGGCTAAAATTTTATGAGAAAGAACACAATTATCCAAAGTTTAACTCATTTTTAATATAAATGGAATCATTTTAGCTTAAAACGTCCACTTCACCGTGTGTCCTATACCATACAATATACTTGTGTGAGTAATATCTTTATATATCAGTGCTGCACATTATTTCGGGAATGCAGTAACCATTTGTGGGCGTATGATTTTAGAACAAATTCTTTTGAGTGCAGCAACCTTTCTTCCTCCATAGAATTGCAGATCACAGAGGCTGACGTTCAGCCTGTTTCACCTGTGCTGACTTTTTCCAATGGACTGCTCTGTCCGTCAGTTTCTCGTTGCTTCATTGGTCTCTGGAGCAGCTCAGCTGAAACCAGACAACTTGCTGCACATGTCACTCCAGCAACAACTTGGAACTGTGCGGGGTGACCTCCCCATCTTCATCACATACCAGCCGCCACCAGTGCTGAATACACCCCAACCCCCAAAAACAAAAACAAACAAACAATCAGAAGCTGTTGCAGAAGTGATCACAGAAGCAAGTCATTGTTGCACCACAACTGCCATGTTACGCATTTATCTGCTAGTGCCAATGTTGATCAGTTCTGCATTAAAACACCTTGCTAGTGATTGCTTCAATGGGTGATCCATACCTGGTATGTGTTACAATGTCAGTTAGTGCTCCTCCTTCCAGAAATTCCATCACCACCCACAGTTCGTCATCTACCAGGTAACTATTGTACATTTCCACCACATTTTCATGATGGTAGTCTCGCATTATAACAACCTGCAGAGAAACAAGAGGAAGGCACGTGTGAGACTGTCACTGCAAGGATGACATTGGTATTGCTCACCCAGAGAGCTGTTACAACCAAAAGAGGCAATCTCCCTCATCAAGATTTATGTCTCATAAAACATTTTATGGCCAGATTGCCGTGCCATTTTCAATCTGTCTGGGGAGTGCCAGGCTCACATCTTTCAGTTTCAGTCAGGCTGTGGCAGCCTTTTAAACTCAAGTTCCAATATGCATTCCAATACATTTCACTGATGTGAGTTGCTTACTAATAACCACAGAGAGCACAGTACTGGAATACATACTCTAGCACCAAAGACCACAGTTGCAAAGTGTTTTGTGGCATTGGACAGCCAAGAGTTCAAACCTGACCCGAAATATACAAAACAGAACTCAAGAAAACTGGTTTTTGGGGTAGGAAAAAGGGGCTTTAACGAGTACAGTACAGAAACAGTATTCAGCCCATATAGTCAACATTAATGCTGTGCACAAGTTTTGTCCACTCCCTAATTCACCTGCCTTCATAGATTTAACTAGGATTACGGCTCAACCTACTGCCACAGGGATAAGTTCCAGTTTCTAACCAATCTGAATACAGATGCTTTCCTCATTCTTAATGTCTTCTGGAGGTGACCTAGCAAGCTGCTCAGTTGCGTGAAAAAGAAACCGAAGGCACCAATACTCCAGGCCTGCAATAGATAAATGTGGACTGCAGAAACACAGTCGCCTTCTCAGCAGGATTTGGAAACTGGGCAATAAATGCCAGTGATTGCACACATTCTGTGTACAAAGTATTTTTTAAAAATATTACAGTCATTCTGGTGGGCACTCAGGGTCTTGCAACCATTCACCAGTAACCTTCAAGAACAGTTTATGTTGAGGAGCTTTTGGTTTCCAAGTCACTGCTACAGCTGCTGTGGCCAGATCTATTCTGCTATCAATCACGGCTTTCACTAGTAAACACCAGACTCAGCACAACTGTATTTATCATTCTGGAACTCCAAACAAAGTGACTGAAAAGTAAATGCTTAACCCAGCCCCCATTCCTCTCTACTCCATTTAGCTCTTCTTTAAAAAACTCAACGCTACAGTTTAAATTCCCACAGGGACGGCCACTTCTTATGAAGCTGGTTTCTCTTGTGCCAATACAGTCCCTGAGCTGGGCATCCCCCACCCCCGATGAAGCTCACTAATAATGCCTGAGCATTATCTACAGTAAGGTCAGACAAAGTTCACAATGGGGCCTAACAGAATTAACAAGACCAATTTGTGTGGAGGCCACGTCACCTTAATGGTAGGGAATTATTTCATACTGCCGTGATTCAGATCATTTCAGGAGAGACCTCTGCCCAACTGCCTCGGGGTCAGCCAGTAAATATACTAGGCAGCAGAAATATTTCAGGTTCAATTAAGGTCTGCACTGCGCTAATTACCTCAAAAGGAGGCATTAATAAGGGGTGTTTCCAGCAAATTTTAGGCTGGGGCAGGGTGGAAGAGAGTGAATCAATTGCAATTCCCTTTCCCGCTCAAAATCCAGCGATCTCTGCGCCAGAAAGAGCCTGGGGATTTATGTAGGCAGTAATTCTCACACAGTCAAAGAGCCCACAAATTCTCATCACTTAAGTTCACAAATTGCAATTTGAATTAAGAGATAATGGGAACTGCAGATGCTGGAGAATCCAAGATAATAAAATGTGAGGCTGGATGAACACAGCAGGCCAAGCAGCATCTCAGCAGCAAATTAAGCTCTGGTTCTCACCCAACCCTTGACCCACCTCACCAACACTGGCAGGAGAATACCGAGCTGGGGGCAGGAGCAACATGGATTTGAAACTAGCTGACTGATAGGAAACAGAATTGTGGTTAGTTACATTTTCAGGCCAGAGAAAGATTTATTGTGGAATCCTCCAGGGGTCAACGTTGGGGCCTTACTTTTGCTGATGTACATTAATGACCTACTGTATACAGCACAATTTCAGAATTTGTAGAGGTTATAAAACCTAGAAGTGCTTAGAGTTGAAAGGAGGATAACACAACTTCAAAAGCATACGTCAGGGTGTTGGAATGGCCACAAAAGTTATTTTTAGAATTCATTCGTGGCAGGAGGGCATCACTGGTCAGGCCAGAATTTATTGCCCATACGGCAGTTAAGAGTCAACCACATTGCTGTGGGTCTGGAGTCACATGTAGGCCAAGCCAGGTAAAGATGGTAGTTTCTTTTCTTAAAGGGCATTAGTGACCCAGTTGGGTTTTTCCAACATCAGCAATGGATCTATGGTCATCATTAAACTCTTTATTCTACTGCAAGGATGACATTGGTATTGCTTACCCAGAGAGCTGTTATAACTTTAATGAATGCAAACTCCACCATCTGCCATGACAGGATTCAAAATCAGGTCCTTAAAACATTATTTGGGTCTACGGATTAACAGTTCAGCATAATACCAGTCGGCCATCGGCTCCCCTTGAAGTGGCAGATGATGTTTAATGTGGAGAAATGAGAGGTGATTCATCTTTATCGAAGAACATGCAATGACAAGATGAAATAAAACAGTATCTCTAAAAGGGAGCTCAGGAGCAAAGGGATCTGGGTGTAGATGTACAGAAATCATTGAAGGTGAAAGGACAGGTTGAGAAAGCAGTTAATAAAGTGTACAATATTCTAGACTGCATTGACTGAGTACAAATGCAAGGTGATCATGTTGTACGTGTGGAAGACAATCATTCGGCCTCTGCTGGAGAATTGCATTCATTTCTTGGTGCTGCACTTTGGGAAGGATGCGAATGCATTGGAGAAGGTACAGACAAAATTCATAAGAATGATTCCAGTCATGGGGAACTTCATTTATGGGGAGTCAGGACTGTTCTTTTTGAAGAAAAGTCAAAAAGGGACTGAACACAATAGACCAGGAGAATCAGTTCCCACTCTCAGAATGCCTACAGTGTGGAAGCAGGCCATTCGGCTCATTGAGGTCCACACCAATCCTCTGGAGATCATCCCACCCAGACCCACCTGCTCTACCCTATCCCTGTAACCCAGCATTTTCCATAGCTAATCCACCTGGCCCACATATCCTTCAACAATTTAGCACAGCTAATCCACCAAACCTGCACATCTTTGGACCGTGAGAGGAAATCCATGCAGATATGGGGAGAACATGCAAACTCTACACAGACAGGTGCCTGAGAGTGGGACTAAACCTGGGTCCCTGGCGTTGAGAGGCAGCAGGGCTAACCACTGAATGGATCAAGAATGAGATTTAAAACAATTGACACAAGTAGTAAGAATGATATTAAAGAAAGCTTAATCAAAGAGTGATCGGAGATCCTTTCGTTAATCAAAGAGTGAATGGTTAGGGTCTAGAATGCATTGCCAGTGTTCAATCGAGGCACCCAAAATAGAACTCCACTGTTATTTGGTGTGGGTTTACAGGGAGAAGGCAGAAGAATGGCATCAAGCAAACTGCATCTTACAGAGGCGCTGGATATACTACGGACAGGGAGGCTGTTTCCAGCATCGTTGCAATTCTATGATTCTGTGAACTACAGCAGGAGAGAAAAGAAAGTATTCGGGAACCCTTCCTGCAATTAACTTAAAACTGATGTCATGATGCAGGTTAGTGAGACAAACCTGCTGCGTTTCACCAGCATTTTCTATGTTTGTTTCAGACTTCCAGCATCTGCAGTATTTTGCTATTATTAACACATTTTGCCTCCAAATGCAAGTACACCCAATGCTTTCTAATGTGAATACCATGTTATATATTGGAAATGGCCTTCAAGTACAAATAGCTGATGATTACCAGTGTACAGAGATCTTAGTGCCCACATTACCTCATTGAACAGCAGCTCTCGCCTCTGCTGTTTTCGCAAGTCCATTTTCTTCACAGCGACCAGCTGTCCTGTGCTCTTCACAGTGGCAATGCAGACAATCCCCGTCGACCCTTCGCCAATTTTAATAAAATTTTCCAGGTACGTTCTTGGGTCGCCAGGGTCCACCACCATCTGGAGAGCTGCCTTGAACTGCTGGTGGGACACCCGCTGTGGCTCACGCTGGGGCGACCTTGACTCGAGTCCCTGGGGCTGTGCTGGGTACGGAGCCTGAGAGTTCGGCTGTGCCATACGTGGCAAGTGTGTGTCAGAGGAATGAGGAACCAAGCCCTGGTGTGGTGGCTCAGAATGGCCTGGCCTATATTGACCGTGCTGTGCTTTACTCGTGTGACCCAAAGCTGGGTTGGGCCCATTGTGTCGGACATCAGGGGGCATTCCCACTCGATGATCAACCTTAACAGCAGAGGGGGAGAAAAGGAGTTGGTCAAATTGTTTACGCTAGGACATATGCATCGCCCCTTTTTGATTTTCGTGGAAGTCTCCTCAACTTCAGCCTCAGTTAAGTCACCACCTGAATGATCAACATTAACAATCATCCTGGAACTCAACATATTGGCATCGGTATGGGAGAAATGCTCCCTGCAGTCTCACAATCACAAAGCAACTTAGAACACTGGATAACAAAGTGTGGGGCTGGATGAACACAGCAGGCCAAGCAGCATCTTAGGAGCACAAAAGCTGACTTTTCGGGCCTTGGCCCTTCATCAGAAAAAGAAAATCCTCGAAACATCAGCTTTTGTGATCCTAAGATGCTACTTGGCCTGCTGTGTTCATCCAGCCCCACACTTTGTTATCTTAGATTCTCCAGCACCTGCAGTTCCCATTATCTCGAACTTAGAACACTAAACTGCTTGACACAAAGAGACTGCAAGGGGCAAGTAATTGAAAATTCTTGCAAGTCAATTTTCAGTGGTGACCCAGCACACTTCCTATGTGACACACTCAACTCATGACACAAAATTGCCTTCACTGATGATCCGTAATTATCAGTTACCACTGGAGTTAATATTATACACATCCCTTTATGCTCTATTGTTAGGTATGCAGACATATCCCTGCATGTGATTGATCACTTGACAAATGCAGATTGTTGCTTTACAACATTGGATGCTCCAAGTTTCTCAACTCAAATTGCTGTTCTTGGTTCTCTCTTCTCACCTGTGTCAGACCAGGAACCATCAGTACCTCACCTCAAAATTACATGATTCAAAATTAGGTAATGGATCCCAAGCCAGATGGTGAAGAATGAGACTAGATGTAAATTCCTTCCTTGACTATTCCTTTTTTGAGACATTAGATATGGCTGCCTCTTATCTACCAAGCCAGCTGTCCCTCTTTGTAAGTATCAAGATATTTTATAAGCAACCTGTTCATAGATGTCATGAATCCAGACCTCCTGGGCCAGACACTTATCACTGCACCACCAGAGCCCTCATGATATTTTAAATGGACCAGCTCAGATTATGTTATGACACTTCTCTGGGGGAGGTGGGATCTGAATCCGAGCTTCCTGGCTCAGAGGTAAAGGCACTAACACTTTGCCATAAGAGCCTCCAAGAGTTCTCAAGAGTGCTTAATCAAGCAAAGTCCATCACCGATGGGTCTTAATATAATTAATATTAACAAACACTATTAGGAAAGGGAAAATTTTGTAATGTCCTTCAGAAAAAAGTGGAAATTATAGAATTTAACAAAATTTTAGTGACCACTGTATGATCTCTGCCAAACAAAGCAATCCTTTCTCTGCATTGCCAAACAACCTTGATCATCAATGGTTCAGCGTAAACTATATAGCCATGATAGAAATGGCTTTTGGGGGGGGGGGGGGGGGTATGGATCACATCTCATTCCAACATCAATGCCATGAGGCAGGAGAGTTCATGTGGAAACACAGATACATGCCGGCCCTGAGCCATTGTGTCTAACCCCACATCCAACGCCATCTCCGTTTGTGATTCTCAGTGCATCACAGGACCATTGAGAAGGAAGGGTAGATTGCTCCAATTGTGCCTCTAGACTGTTGTAATCTTACAGCACAGGAAGAGGCCATTCAGCCCCCTTTTCCTGGTCTGGCTTTCTGACATCGCCTAGACTGTGCACTGCGACATGGTCGAATAGAGAAAGAATGGAGAAGGCAGGGTCACCAGAAATGGTCACACGCCGAGACTTGTCTGGTTCAGACATAACCTTCGAGTGGATGGTTCACCTGCATAACCAAGGTGAAGAACTGGGATGTTATCAGAAAGAAAGCTTTAAAGCAATGTCAAAAGCACACTTACCCTTGTAGAGTTCACACCCTTGACATTCTGATACACAAGGTTTTTGTTTTTAGAAAGAAATTGCGCAAAGGCCATACATCTCAAAGGTCCAGCGATAAACAGAACAAAACCATTATTCCTAAAACCTGAAGCCACTTAGCTCACTGCCTTCACCATATTTTCTGGTCTACACCAATGAACAATTCAACAAGGCTCAAATTCTACTTTACCTGATCTTAACTTCATTCAAATACCCAAATGTCCCAAAACCTATCAAACTCCCTGACTGGAATATATTCATCATTGTACATTCACAGCCCTCTGAGGTAGAGAAGTCACAAGACTTACAAACCTGAGTGAAAAAAATCGTCATCTCAGTCCTAAATAGCCAACACTGCATACTGTGAGACAAACCCTGCCCTAATTCTAGAATCACCAGCTTCTCAAACCCACTAAAACTTTTCTATGCCTCGAGAAGACACTTCTCACTTTACTTAATTTCTCCTCACAGGACAGTGCACTTGTCAGAGAGGGCTAAGGAGAGCAAAAAAGAGAGGTGGGGCAAGAGAAAGAGAGAGAGAGAGAGAGAGAGAGAAGGGAAAGAGAGGCGGGGAAGGGGATATAGAGTGAGAGTGAGAGAGCACATGCGAGAGAGCACAAGAGACAACATGCCAGAAACAACAAAACGAAAGCACACCGAAAAGAGAGAGAGATAGGAACAAGCCAGAAAGGAAGGATGCAGTTACTGTAGCTGACTAAATTATAGCGAGTAACTCCATTAACTACTTCCATATCTGCCACCCTATCCTAAATGTTATTTCAGGTTCTCAATTCTCAGAGCACACATTGACCTGCATTCATCAAAATGATGCGTTGCCAAAGCTTGCCGTAGACAAATCTAATTATGTACCGTATCTGATAACATTTTCTTATTGAAATATTAACCATCAGTTTAAGCCTTCAACTTACATTAAATGCTCTGATGTCACAGCAGCGTGTGTCATAAAGCAGTTTAACTGCCTGAAGCTTTTAACAGACCAAACGTGACAGTTACTCCCCGCAAAAAGTCAATCTTCCCACCTCATGCCAGTCATTTGGGGTGACAAGATTGATAACACTCAAAGCCCTGGCTTCAACATGATGCTGCTTATATTGTTCTTCAATAGTATTCCAAAACTCATGACCTTCACCATCTAGAAGACGAGGGCAGCAAGGACAGGGAAACACATCCACTTGCTGGTTCCCCGAGTTCCAAGCCAGCCTGGCTTTGAACTAAAGCCCCTTTCCTTCACTGTTGCTGGGTCAAAATCTTGGGAGCTTTGCCACCACCATCCCACTGCTTCAGCAGCTGAGAGCAGTCCAACAACAACACACACTGCAGCAATTGAAGGCAGCAACTCACCGTCTCATCACGAGTTCAGGATGGGTAATACGTGTTAGCCTTGTCAGTGGTGCACACCCCATGATAACAATAAAACTTTAAGTATAACTTCATGTCGAGGTTTTACAGGACATTGGTGATGCCTCTTCTGGAACACTGTGTTCAGTTCTGGTCATTCAATTATAGGAAGGATATTATTAAGCTAGAGAGGGTTCAGAAAAGATTTACCAAGATTTTGCTGGGGGTGAGAGGTCCGAGTTACAAAGAAAGGCTGGCTAGGTTGGAACTTACTGCACTGGAGCATAGGAGGTTAAGAGGTGACCTTATAGAGGTTGACAAAATCATGAGGGCTATAGCTGGGGTTAATCGTAGGTGTTTTATTCACATGGATGGGGAAATTTCAAGACTAGGCAACATATTTTTAAGGTGAGAGGTGGGAAATTTAAGTCAGACACGCTGGGCCAGATTTATTTTCCAGAGGGTGGCTCGCATGTGAAATGAACTACCCGAGAAAGTGGTGAATGCGGGCATAATCATGTTTAAAAGACATTTGGATAAGTACATGAATAGAAAAGGTTTGGAGGGATATGGGCCAGAAGCAGGTAGATGGGACTAGTTTAAAATTGGGAAGTTTGGCACAGATGGGTTGGACCAAAGGAACTGTTTCCGTGACGTATGTATCTTGGGTGGAAGATTAGAGGCTGGGAACGCTCCCCAGGCTACTCTCAAGGCCAGATCCCACGTGAATTCGGCAGGTGCTGCAGGGTCAGCATTGGGAAACACAAAAAGGGTACCTGCCACATGATTTAAACAAAACATCACCCTACAAGTTCTCAACTTGGCAGAGGCAGGCTACAATGATCAAACTGTAAACCCCCACCTTTTAAGATAAAAATGCACATCTTACTATAGCTCAATAATTGCACGTGGAGAAGGAGAATTGAAGACAGTTAGCTTCTCTATTCAGAAATTCTGCAATTAGGTAACCACAAATGAGCAAGATGCACTTATTCCAAAAGTTCCCACAGCAGCACCAGTGTGGATGCAAGGCTGAATACTGAAAAGTATATTATCGATCAGACTTGTGTTACTGTTCACAGCTAATCATGAAAACCAGATAACTTATGCCATGCACGGAGACCGGATACAATTGAGAAAAGTAAACAGCAAAATAACTGTAGCATTCCCAAAGACAGTGCCCACGTTATTATAAACAACATGGCATCTTCTAGAGATCACAGCAAATTCAAAAATATAAGTGAAAAGTTACATGCAGTTTTATAAACTACACATCTGTCTGGGAGGCCTCCCCTTACAACTGTACTCAAAGGAATAGGAAGAAGCTATCTGGCCCCTCAATTGGTGAAATAAGTTCACGGCTGATCTTAATCCGCATCTTAAACCATCAAGTCACCTACGGCTCCAGCTGAGTTGTAAAATGCTTACTTGGCAAAAACTAATCAATCTGTGAGTTTTGAAATTTTCAAACTAACCTGTAGCCTCAACAGCTTTTTAGGGGAGGGATTTCCACAATCCTTTGTGAAATGCTGCTTCCTGACATCATCCCCATCTCAAATTTTAAGGTTACGCACCATCTTCTGCATTCAGTCAACAGAGGAAATAGTTTCTCTCCGTCTACCCTATCAAATCCTTTAATCAGTTTAAACAATTAGATGATCCCTTAATCTTCTGTAGTTCAGGGAATTCAAACTCATTGACATGCAACCTCTCCTTGAACTGGAATCCTTTTGTCAGTCTTAGAATCAAAAATACTGAAACTGTGCCACATTCCCTTGAAACAAACAGCATCCAGTCAGAACTGGGTGCTCTAAATGAGACCTAAACAGAGCTTAACGCAATTATCACAGAAACTCCAACTATTTGCATATTATAATCTCCTTCAGCCAAAGGTCAACATTGCATTAGCCATTTAAATTATTGTTTTTGTACCTGTGATTTTGGTACACAGTCGTTTCTCCCCAGTTTGGAATTAACTCTGACCAAGCTCACTTGGTCCAAAGTGTGTACATTTCCGCCTACTTACTTTGACTAATTGCTCACCAGAGCTTTAGCAAAGAGAGGAGCACGTGGGTTACAGACCTGACTGCTGGTGCCTCTGCCTGCTCCTGTCTCAGCCATTGGGTAAGTGTTGAAAGGTCTTCCTGTCTGGTGCACAGTCTTTATCGCTCCATCTCCACCAGGAGCATTTGAAGGGCGCATGTTTGGGCCAGAAAGGGGTCGCTTGTCCCTAGGAGACTGCGGGCTGGTCTTGCCGGTGTACGTAGATTTCGGCCTCTTGTCGGAGCTTTCGTTTTTCTCTCGCTTCGATGTGCGTTCCTGAGAGTTTGTGGGCTCGCTGAAACCAACATGGTTTCCTTCCCGATCGCCCAGTTGGTCTCTCCTGCCATCTGTCTTGTCGTGGGGTTTGCTTTTGCTGTCAGGATGCTTGTGGTGATCAGGGCGGGCCTCCCTGCTGTTATGATGGTTGGGCCTGCTCCCCCCAGTCCTGCTTGGCTCCTGCCCCCTGGGCTGCTGTGGGTGAGCCCGGCTGTCTGCCCGCTCTGCATTCCGGTTCTTTTGCCTGTCGTCCCTGCCTTGGTCGCGCTCATCCCGGGATCCTGGCTTGGCCCTCTCAATTCTCCCCTTGTGTTCATGATGCCTGTCTAGTTCAGCGGGGTAGGTCCCCTTGGGAGGGGCCTCGTGCACTCCATTCTTGTGCATTCCATCCTGTGTGGGTTCTTGACGGAGTAGAGATGGTGGACTTCCTCGCCGCAGGGAGTTGGAACGTGTTACGGAAACATTCTCAAATTCATCCAAAAGCCAATTCAAAGAGCCATCAATTCCAATTTTGCTTCCTCGGACGATGGCCTGAAACAGATAGAAAAGAATGAGTCACCTGTAAATCAGAGCGGCCAGAGAGAAATATTCAGTGGGGAACTATTTCTTGAGGTAAGAATTACAGCATAGAAACCGACCCTTTGGTCCAACCAGTCCATGCCAGTGTTCCCAAACTTTTTTAAAAAAGTGAGAAAACTACAGATGCTGTAAATCAGAAACAAAAACAGAAATTGTTTGAAAAGCTCAGCAAGTCTGGCGGCATCAGTAGACAGAAATCAGAATTACTGTTTTGAGCCCGATAACCCTTCCTCTGAAACCCAAAATATTAATTCTGATTTCTCTTCACAGGTGCTGCCAGACCTGCTAACCTTTTCCAGCAACTTCTATTTAAGTTTCCAAACTAAACTAGCCCCATCTGCCTGCGTTTGGCCCATATTTTCTCCAAACAATTTTTATTCATTAATTGATCCAAATGTCTTTTGAATGTTGTAACTGTGCCCGCATCCACCACTTCCTGTGGCAATTCATTCCACACACGAACCACTCTGCCCCTCATGTTCTTTTTAAATTTTTCTCCCAACACCTTAAAAATACGTCCCCTAGTTTTGAACTTCCTCAACCTAGGAAAAAGATTCTTTTCATTTACCTTATCTATGCCCCTCGTGATTTTATAAATCTCTACAAGGTCATCCCTCAACCTCCTATGCTCCAGTCAATAAAGTCCCTGGTTATTATTATATCTCAAACCCTCCCATTCACAGCAACATCCTGATAAATCTTTTCTGAACCCCCTTCAGTTTAATAATATACATCCTATAAAGGACAACCTGAACAGCACAACGTTCTGTACAACCTCAACATGATGTAATGAAGCTGCAAATGTCCACAGCTCATTGGGTCAAATTCCTACTTCAGGATTAGGAAGTCATGGGTTTAAGGCTCACCTGACAGATATAAGCAGATAATCTCACGGTGCAGTGATGTATGGGGAAAGAAAAGCAAAATACAGTGCAGAGCAGGTGTCATATCAGACCCAAAATATTAACTCCTGGTCCTCTCTCCAGAAGTGCTACCAGACTGCAGTTTCCCCAATACTTTCTGCTTTTAAATATTGAAGGAAGGTTGCATTGTTGGAAGTGTTATGTTCAAGAGGAAATTGGATGAAGTGCTAAAATGAGATTGGCGTTTTCAGGTCTAAGCATTTGAATAGCAGAACAATATTCTGATGTTAGGGCCAATATTCCTCCTTAAACTCACTCACTGAAGCTCTCATGGCTGTGGAAACAACTGTTTCCATGCTGTATGACTCTATGACTGTACCCAAGTCAGCATGTTGATTTGAACCTCTAGATAAGAAATGGAGTTTCAATTTGCCACTGAATAGCTTCTGTGTAATCTGAGCATATAACCCCTAGAAAAATGGAACAGATACAGAAAAAATATCAAACACTAACTTTGGAACCCTGCAACAAACCATGGAGCTGTTCCAGCAAAGGTGTTAATAATAATTGAACTAGCATGCTATTGTATACAGTGCTCCTTAGGCTGAACCATTTAAAATCCACAACTTGCACTTTGAATCCGTTCAATGGAAGCTTTAAAAAAAAAATGCCCAAATGCATTTAAAGTAACCGCCAGCAGAAATGAATTGAAGCATTTAGCAAAATTCATAGAATGTAATGTAGAGACGATGTGTCAGGTGAATGGATCCCACCCTGTGCTTTTCTTGCTGAATCCCGGATTGCAATCCCAGCATCCTATTTGGATGCATCGTTACATGGTTTGGCAACTGCTCTTCACAAGACCACAAGAAACTACAGAGTGTCTCGAACACAGCCCAGTCCATCACGCAAACCAGCCTTCCATCCACTGACTCCATCTATACTTCCCATTGCATTGGGAAGGCAACTAATATAGTAAAAGACCCATCCCACCCTGGTCATACACTATTCCATCAGGCAGAAAATATTAAAATTTTTACACACGTACAAGTAGATTCAAGAACATCCTCTTCCCTGCTGTCATTGTACTTCTGAACAGAACTCTCAAAAATTTTAAATTTTATGTTGTAGGGGTGCCAGTGTTGGACTGGGGTGGACAAGGACAAAAATCACACATCACCAGGCCATAGTCCAACAGGTTTATTCGATGATACAAGCTTTTGGAGTCATGATCCTTCTGCAGCCGTAACATTTGTGTTCTTCGCTCTGCTCTATCAACCTAATGCGCTTTGTATGGTATGAGCTGCCTGCACTGAACTCAAAACTTTTCACTCTTTCTTGTTTCACAGTCTGTTTCCATGTTGTATGACTCTACAGTCCAACCAGACCATGCCAAACATAATCCCACGCCATATCCCTCCAAACCTTTCCTACTCATGTGGCTATCAAAATGTCTTTTAAATGTTCTAACAGTGCCCACATTCACTACTTCCTCAGGAAGTCCATTCACATGCGAACCACCCTCACGGTAAAAAGTTTGTCCCTCATCTTTTTTAAAAGCTCTCTTCTCACCTTAAAAATCGTGCTTAGTCTTGAAATCCCCTGTCCTAGGGAAAAGGCAACTACCATTAACCCCAGCTATACGCTTCAATTTTATGAACTTCTACAAGATCACCTTTCAACCTCCTACGCTCCAGTGGAAAAAGTTCCAGCCTTTCTTTATAACTCAAACCTTCCATACCTGGCAACATTCAGGCAAATCTCTTCTGAACCCCCTCCAGCTTAATACTATCCTTCCTATAACTGGGAGACCAGAACAGGACACAGTATTCCATGAGACACCTCACCAAACGTCCTGTACAACCTCAACGTAATGTCCCAATTCCTATACTCAAAAGGACTGAGCAATGTAGAGAAGTGTGATAAGTGCCTTTATAACACAGCTATCGATATGTGGAGCAAACTTTGAAGAATTATGTACCTGCATCCCTAGGTCTCCGTTTACAACACTATCCAAGGCTCTACCATTAATTGTATAAGCCCTACCCCTGTTTGTTTTATCACGTGACAATAACAAATTAGATCAGTTATTCTTATGAACTCGATCTAGACCACTGTTTCTTTGATTTGCACTTTAAAACATTGGAGAGCAGAGGGAACTCAAGGCTGGTTGTGTTGCAGGTAGGACCACAGGGACAATGCCTTGTTTCTTGGCAAGAGAAGAAGGAAAATGGAGGAGATGCCTATCGTGGAGGATATGCCTATAGTGAAGGAGAGGGGGAAGACAGAGCAGAAAGGACAGCAGAAAAGGGAAACAAAATGTTATATACTCATTTACAATCTCAGTTCATTTCAAGTTAATCTTCAGTGATATGTTGTCGAGCCATTCATATATCCACTTACCCCCACTTCAGATCAGGCCTTGTGACACTCCTCCAAGATACATTCATCCACCAGTAACTGTATAGAAACAGGTCAGGCTGCCCAATACACCAGGCTGTTCTACATGAGCTTCCTGCCACCTTATTTCATCCAACACTGACATAACCCGTTTATTTTTAGCACATGTACTTGGTTTCCAGCAGCAGGCCTGACATTCTATTTTTTCTCTCCCAGAGGATAGAGAAAATAAAGTTCCTTCTGAATTGCCGAGTGGATTGATCAGTGACTATCTATTAATGGCTCCTGGGCTCTGGTTTCCTCCATGAGGAGAAACATCTTCCCTGCTATCAACCCAATCAAAACCCTTCATAATTTATAACAGGCCAATCAGACACTCTTCAGCCTTTTCCTTCTTAGACAAGAGAGCCCCATCCAATCTACCTTTTCCTGGTGATTACATCTTCTGAGTTCTGGAATTTCATACAGTATGCTGGGCTGGTGTTAGTTGTAAGTGGTTCAAGTGCATAACTTTTTTCCGTATACATTCGTGAGATGAGGGTGTCCCTGGCCAGGTGACATTTATTGCACATCCTGCAGTTAAGCACATTGCTATGGGTCTGGAGTCACATGTCAGCCAGATCAGGTGAGGATGGCAGTTTCCTTCCCTAAAAGGACATCTGTGAACCAGATGGGTTTTTCCTGACAATCGGCAAAGGATTCATGGCCATCATTTGACTTTTAATTCCAGATATTTATTGAAATCAAATTCTACCACCTGCTGAGGTGGGATTCGAACCCAGGTCCCTCGAACATTATCCGGGTCTCTGGATTGACAGTCCAGTTATAATACTACTAGGCCATTACCTCCCCTAAAATTGATTTTATTTCCACTATCCAGACTCTGTGGAATTTGAATCCACATCCACAGTAGAATAACCTGGTATTCCAGATTACCAGTCCATTGACATTACCACTACACCACGCCTCCCCCATCCCAACTGTGCATTACGAACAGCAAGAGGAGTCAGTGAGGAGACTTGTACAGCAGCATTCCAACGCATCTGTAGAGGAGTCTAAATGTGGGCAATAGGAATATCAGATGGGCTACTTACCAATCTCTGGGCCATACAAATGTCCGTTACATACCAGATTTAATGACACATGGGTACTCAATCCTATATCAGCAGCAAAAGTGTAGAATATAACTGATGTGTTCTCTGTACAACTTAAACACTTGCTCAAATGACCTGGAGGAGAATGTGGAACGTGCTCGCACAGGAAGTAGTTGATACAAAATTTTACAGATACACTCAGATGAATTTACATAAACACAAGGGAGAAAAGAATGGAAGGGTTACAGTAGGTAGCTGGGGAATGGGGATGAAAGGAGGAGTTAAATGAAGACAGACAGAAAAAGGCTTCTGGGGAGCTTAATCATCAGTGTTGACCAATTTTTTTAGGCCGAATGACCAACTTCAGTGCTGCCTGAACTTTGTACAAATCCAGATATGCTTCAAAAGCTTCATGCCTATAATGTGGTACAGTTCCAAAGGAAGAGCGTAGTGGCTTACAGAGGAGACCGCTTGTGTCAGTACAAAAAATTAACGGTACCACTATTTCCTCAATCAACACCAAAGTTAACTGCCAATTATCCACAGTGATCTGAGAGACCCTGATATGCACCAAGAGGTACTTGCCTGTGTAGCAATGTCTGTACATCCAAAAACAATCTACTGAAGATGAAACATTTTTTGAGACATACTGAGGGATGACAGGGTACAGTGCTCTCAAAATGTACTTCTTCCCAACAGAGGTGCCGACAAGAAATCACTTGATAATCAAAGTGCAAGGACAGGACACAGAAAATCAACGCTGCACAATTTACAGAGGAACCAAAATGCCTGGGCTGTCCGTTCACAAATGCAAGGGATCATTTATTTTTATTCACTGATAAAAGCAATGACTGGTTGGCCAGGTCACTGCAGTAAAATGTTATGGGTCTGTTGCTGAACATTGTGGGAGACATATTAGATACACCCAGAAACCGAACTGCTTTTTTTTCTTTACTCATTCAGGGGATGAAGGCATCACTGGCTAGGCACCATTTATCGTCCACCCCTAATCCCCAGTGGGCAGTTAAGAGTCAACCACGTTGCTGTGAGTCACATGTAGGCCAGGCCAGGTAAGGAGGGCAGTTTCCTTCCCTAAAAGGACATTAGTGAACCAGATGGGTTTTTCCTACAATCGACAATGGGTTTGCAGTCATCAGATTCATAATTCCAAATATTTACTGAATTCAAATTCCATCATCTACTGTGGCGGGATTCGAACCCAGGTACTGGGAACGTTTTCGGAATTAACAGTCCAGCAATAATGCCACTAGGCCATTGCCTTTTCTGTATGACATGTTTGCTGTTGAACTAATGAATCGCACTTCAGTGAAGAATCAAATGGCCTTGTATCTCAACTGTGCTGTTGAATTTAACGTGAAATTGATTTAGTATGACATTCACTCAATGTTCTGTACCATATCTGATTCATTGACAACACAACAGCAGCATCAGTTACTGCTCCCAAAGGGGCACACAGGATATTTTACTGATAGTCATTTGTCCTCACAAATCACAAGTTACTAGCACCAAATAACGACTGGTGTATGATGAAGCCAAGGAAGAGAAGTTATTAACGGGATTGGCTGCAGAGGGCAGCAGTTGTTTCAATTTCAATTTTTGTTGCAAGAAATGAACAAGTGCTCTGCGCTTACGCCCTGTTCATGTTGACAGAATGAAACATGTGGGAATTCTACGAGTAGGAAAGGATAAGGGTGATGAATATTGGTCAAGTAAATAACTTACAACATAAATTAGATGCAATGAATACAAGAGCGTCCCAGAATGGACCCTCTCCTCCTTTATCTCAATGTATTGCGTCTGCATCCACAATGGTATCTATTCCCCTTCTTAGATCCTAAGCTAAAGTGCATTTTATTTCATCTCTGCATACTTAATGTCTAATCTGAGTCCCAAATGTCACTCTTAATGCTGGTACCATAATGACATGCCCAAAAAAAAATTTCAAATAGAAATTTAATTTGTGAATTGTTTATTTCATTATTTGTTAATGAGATTTGGGGATCACTGGCTAGGCCTGAATTCATTGCCCATCCCTAAGAGTCAACCATAATACTGTGGTCACATGTATACCACTGACTTATCTGTGGAATTCCCTGCCCACTGAAGCAGTTTAGGTTACCTCCTTTGTTATCTTTAAGGCAAAGATAGATTTGTGAGCAGTAAAATAATTATGGTTAGTGGGCAGGTAAGTGGAGCTGAGTCCATGAAGAGATCACCATGATCTTAGTGAATTGCAGAACAGTCGCAATCGGCCATATTGGCCTACTCCTGCTCCTATTTCTTATGCTCTTGCAATACTAACAAACAATTTGAATCACCTCTGACAGTGCAGCACTCCCTTGGTAACTCAATGGGAGTGTCAGCCTAGGCTCTGTATACAAGTCTGATACAGCAGGGCTTGAAACTCAACCTTCTGGGTCAGATGTGAAAGCTACACGCTCAGCCCCAGCATTTTGCTGACAGACTTCAACTGCTGACAACAATCTCAGGAGATTTCAGATGGATTTCCTAGACATTAAGTATGCAAAGATGAAATAAAATACACTTTAGCTTAGGATCTAAGAAGGGGAATAGATACGGAATAGATACCATTGTGGATGCAGACGCAATACATTGAAGTAGAGGAGGAGAGGGTCCATTCTGGGACCCTCTGGTCAGGGAATGAACTTTGCAGGTCAAAAATTAGCAAATTTACTTTTTATTTGTAATCTCAGAAATCTTGATCAATATTCCTGGCAAACTGGCCACTGCTTCTTAAATGAGAATTTCGACTCACCGTACTTAGTATCTCAATGTTTTAGAGAGGAAAATAAAATCATATTTAAACAGGGAAAAGATTAATGTATGCAGTAAGTGCACTGTATACAGTAGAAATGCCTGAAGCAAAAAGTGAACAGTACTTCTTGCTTAGCTATTAGAAGGGATGAAAGAATACCTGTTATGTAACGATGATTTTGTACACACTTATGCACACTCAGGTGTAAACTAGGATAGACAGGCCATGGTCAGAGACAGCGTCACTCAGGCTTCAGAAGCACAATGTGGGAAACAGTGAGAAACTGGCCACTCTACAGAAATAACCACAGCTCAGAAACAATGCAGTGGATCCTGCTCCCACCAGCCTGTCATTGACTCTCGACTCTCAGCCAAATACATGCAAAGGTAGATTCCGTCCACTTCTTGCTATCCAAATCAGTGGTCTCTAAGCTCAATGGAACATGATGGGAACAGTAGTCGAAGGAAGAATAAATCAGATTGGGGGAGGGCCTGTACAGTCAACAGAGAGAGACAGCAGCTAAGACTGGGCCCATTTAAACATTGCTACCCCATTTAAACTTGCTCTGATTGGGGTTTTATTTAATTCATGATCCTTGCTAACTTATTTTAGGTGGCTGTCATTCATAGATTTCTTTGAGCCATTACTGTAAGTGCAGTGCTTTTTTTTAAACACCGTTCTGGCTGTACCCAACATGCTAAAGCATTTGCAATTCAGCATAAACGATGTTATCACTTTTTAAACTGATAAATTAATTACCCATTGCAGCTGCAGTTGTGTTCTTGGCACAGCTAAAGTCTGGCAATAAAATGCAAATGAATGACACTTTTGATGAGTTGTGGGATTGAGTCTCTACCCCCTGCCCCTTCACCAGAATTGCAAAGGGTCAGTGGGTGGCCTCTCCTCTCACTATCATTGTCCTCTCTACTCCAAGGACCATGGTCACTGCAACAGGAATTCAAAAGGAAACAGTTCTCTAACTGAACTCCCAACCCAACACATGCAAAAGCCTGTGGTCTTCAGCTCCTGTCAAAAACTGCTTTGAAGATATTTTAACTTACATTCACTCAATGATCTGCAGCCTGATTCTTTGACAACACAACTGCTAAAATTCATAGGGCCAAGACAAATTTTTGTACTGTGTTAAGATAATATCTTAAGGAAAAAATATTATGATTTCAGTGCTGTGTTGTTTATATAAACCCGCTCAAAACCTACTTTAGCCAACATTCCAAGATAATAAAGTGTGAAGTTGGATGAACACAGCAGGCCAAGCAGCATCTCAGGAGCACAAAAGCTGACGTTTCGGGCCTAGACCCTTCATCTGATGAAGGGTCTAGGCCCGAAACGTCAGCTTTTGTGCTCCTGAGATGCTGCTTGGCCTGCTGTGTTCATCCAGCTCCACACTTTGTTATCTTGGATTCTCCAGCATCTGCAGTTCCCATTATCTCTTAGCCGACATTCCTAGTCATTTGTGAACCTTTTGTCTTACACATTAAATAATGCCCATTCTGACTTTTGTTCTTTTAAAACTTCACAGCATTTCAGATGCACATTCGACTGATTAAACTGCTACTTCCTTTGTAAACTTCACAGTGACCCCATTATACACGATAGCAACTTCAGTTAGGTTGGATACGGAGGGGGACAGCACGGCTGGACATAGCAGGTAATGAGAAGTGAATTTAGCTCGGTTTCTCAAGTAAGGTGCCCAAATCCCTGCTGAGTTTGCCCTGCAAAGGCAGAGGCATCCAGTTGGCTTTCCAGATAAGGACAGGCTGCGGGTGCTCAGAGCTGCTGGCCGATTGGTAATACTATCTTAAACTGATGCCCTAGCAAAATTAAAATACACGGGTCATAAGAGGCAAACTCTCCACTGGTTGGGGTCATACCTGGCACATGGGAAAATGGTTGTGGTTGCTGGTAGTCAGTCATCTCAGCTCCACGACATCTCGGGGTAGTGTCCTAGACCCAACCATCTCTAGCTGCTTCAACACGAATGGTCCCTTCCACGTAAGGTGAGAATTGAGATGTTTGCTGATGATCGCACAATGTTCATCACCATTTGTGACTCCTCAGATACTGAAGCGGTTCATGTTCAAATGCAGTAAGATCTGGATAATATCCAGGCTCGTGCTGACAAGTGGCAAGTAATGTTTGCGCCGCACAAATGCCAGGCTATGACCATCTCCAATAAGAGATAAAATCTGCCCTTTTTGTTTTATTTGTTCATGGGATGACGGCGTCGCTGGCCAGGCCAGCATTTATTGCCCATCCCTAATTGCCCAGAGGGCAGTTAACAGTCAACTAAGTTGCTATAGGTCTGGAGTCACATATAGGCCAGACCAGGTAAGGATGGCAGTTTCCTTCCCTAAAAGGTCTTTAGTGAACCAGATGGGTTTTTCCTGACAATTGACAATGGATTCATGGTCATCATTAGATTCTTAATTCCAGATTTTATTTTTAAAAACTTGAATTCAAATTCCACCATCTGCTGTGGTAGGATTTGAACCCAAGTCCCCAGAAAGTTATCTGGGTCTCTGGATTAACAGTCCAGCAACAATACCACCAGGCCATCGCCCCTCCCTTGACATTACTATCACTGAATCCCCCACTATCAATATCCTGGGGGTTACGATTGACCAGAAACACAACTGGATTCACCACATAAACACAGTGGTTACAGGAGCAGGTCAGAGGCTAGGGAAACTGTGTTGAGTAACTCACCTCCTGGCTCCCCCCAAAGCCTGCCCTACCATCTAAGAGGCACAAGTCAGGAGTGTGATGGAATATTCCCACTTACCTGGATGGGGGAAGCTCCAACAACACAAACAGCTTGACACCATCCAGGACAAAGCAGCCTGTTCAACTGGCACGACATCCTCAAAACCTCCGCTCCCTCCACCATCGATACTCGGGTGAAGCGGTGTGTACCATTTACAAGATGCACTGCAGAAATTCCCCTTAGACTACACCTTCCAAACCCATGACCACTTTCAGCTAAAAGGACAATGGCAGCAGATACATGGGAACACCTCCACCACCAAGTTCCCGTCCGAGCCACTCACCATCCTGACTTGGAAATATACCACCTTTGCTTTACTATCACTGGGTCAAAATCCTGGAATTCACTCCCTAACAGCATAGTGGGGCAACATACAGCGCACACTGACTGCAGCACTTCAGGAAGGCAGCTCACCCCTACCTTCTCAAAAGCAGCAAACGTTCACGAGCCAGCAACACAGATGAATAAAAATAAAGCCTTTGTTGCGTCATTGAATGAGATCATGGTTGATCTAAGACTTAATTTCACGCCCCTCTGCCCTTTTGGCTAACAGTAATGAATCTCAGTTATATTCATCTCAATAGAACAGTAGAGCACAGTTCAGGCCCTTCGGCCCTCGATGTTGTGCTGAACTTTAGCCCTAAACCTAACGTCTATTTAACCTCCACCACAACCTTATTGATCTAACATCAACTCTCGCTTGCAGGTAAGTGTCTCCAGGACACCCAAGGCAAGTAAAGAGGTGTTGTCCTTTCTGAAGGAGGCAAACTAGATGCTATTCATGGAAGGTAGTCCATATAATAAAAATAATTACATCTAATAAGGAATTCAAGAGTAACTTCTTCACCCAGACAGAATGGTAAGAATGTGGAACTCATTACTGTAGCTGGTAGTCAAGGTAATTAGCACCAGTACATGTTAAAGGGGAAGCCACTACAGCACACAAGTGAGAAAGGATTCAAAGAGAATGTTAATTAGGTTGGATGAAATCAGTTGCAAAATGCTGATGACAAATGTTGCCTCCGGTAATTATAGGCACTACATCATTGAGATTGAAGTTAAAGGATCGATCAGACAGGTAGAGGAAAGGAGAATAAGGAATATGGCGATAGGATGGGCATGTGGGATTAAGGCAGAAACAGGATAAGCAGTATTGTAATTCCTGGTAATTAAACTTTCCAGTTCTGCAGCAAAACTGCAATGCTTTGATGACACGTAATGCTTGGGTTAATATGTGGCTGCTTACCTGGGACTGTTAAAATTGCACACTTAGAGGGGACGTTGAAAGTAAATTTACCTTTTTTGTACAAAATTGGGAATTGGGATATTTATCCGTCAGACAAAACCAAGGAACAAGAGGTGGCTATTCAAGACATCAAGCCTGATTCCACTATTCAATTCAATCAGGGCTCATGTGCATCTTAACTTCTTCAGCTCATTTTGTAACTCTGAACGTTCTTACCAAACAACAACTCATTAATTTCACTCTGAAATTTTCAGCTGACCTTCTCTCCGCCCCAAGTCTCAACAGATTTGTTGGAAGTAGGGAGAAATGAATAGATAACTAAGTTATGATAGCAAAACACTGGTGAGAACCGTTTATGCATGCAAATACAATCATTAGATTAAGGCTGACACGCATGTATTTCCAGCAGGTCACAGCTGCACTGGAAAGAGAATCCGGATTCAGGGAGTTATGAAAATCCATGTCATATTGCATTCTATTAAGTACACACAGCTTTATTCAGTGATGAAAGGTGCCTAAATTAGGACAGAATTTCAGAATGCGATACCCAAAAGACCAGTAAAAACACTTGACAAACACGTAATAAAAACATAATTTAACCAATTCAATCACAATAAAGGCAGTGGCTTTAATTATGGAGAATAGTAGTTCCTTTGTACATTACAGGCAAGCCTTTCTATTTACATAGAAATACATGCAATTACCAAATCAGGAGCACTCCTGCATTTATCTCATGGGGCCCACTCAGTTACCGTGACCCAGGGACTACAGGCAGTAGCACAGTATTTTATTCAGTATGCAATGAGCTAACTTGTAGTTAATCTGCAGGTGGGTTCACACAGCACAACGGACAAAGGTTTGGATAATTTGGACAGGTTCAAGTATGAGCAGATCATGATTAAGCACTGAGTCTCAGTCATAAAATCAGATGGCACGGAAACTGACCCTTGGGTCAACCATGTTCCCAACCTAAACTAGTCCCACCTGCCTGCGCTTGACCCATTTCCCTCCAAACCTTTCCTTTCATGAACTAATCCAAATGTCTTTTAAATGTTGTAACTGTACTTGCATCAATCATTTCCTCTAGCAGTACATTCCACACATGAACCACCGTGTAAAAAAAAAAGTCCCTCACGTCCTTTTTAAATCTTCCTCCTCTCACCTTAAAAATATGTCCCCTGCTTTTGAACTCCCCCACTCTGGGGGAAAAAGACCTTTCTCATTCACCTTATGTATGCCCATTGTGATTTTATAAACCTCCAAAAAGGTCATCCCTCAACCTCCTACACTCTAGTGAAAGAACGTCCTAGCCTTTCTAGTCTATTTGTGTACTTCACACCCTCCATTCCTGGCAACATCATGGTAAATCTTCGCCGAACCCTACCCAGTTTAATAACATCCTTCCTATAACAGGTGGACCAGAATTACACACAGTGCTCCAGAAGAGGCCTGACCAATGTCCTACAATACCTCAACATGATGTCTCAAATCCTATACACAAAGGTCTGAGCAATGAAGGCAAATGTGCTGAACACCTTCTTAACCAGCCTGTCTACATATGATACAAATTTCAACGAACTATGTACATGAACTACTAGGTCTCTGTTCTACAACACTATCTAAGGCTCTACTTTTAATTGTATAAGTCCTGCCTTAATTTGTTTTACCAAAATGTAATAGCTCACATTTACCCAAATTAAATTCCATCTGCCACTCCTCAGCTCATTGTCTCAATTGATCGAGTTCTCTTTGTAATCTCAGATGACCTTCACCATCCACTGTAGCACCAATTTTTGTGTGATCCGTAATCGTGCTAACCATGCCTCCTGTACGCTCATCTAAATAGTTTATGTAAATAAAGGTGGACACAGCACCAATCCCTATGGAACACTGCTGGCACAGGCCTCCAGTCTGAAAAACACCCCTACCGCCATCACCAGCCTCTGTTTCCTACCATCAAGCCAATTTTGCATCCAAATGGCAGTCACCCAGAATCCCATGTGATCTAACTTTACTAATTAGTCTACCATGCGAAACCTTGTCAAAGTCCAAGTAAACAACATTTACTGCTCTGCCCTCAATCCTTTTGGTTACTTCATTAAAAGGAACTCAAAAAATTTGTAAGACAGGACTTTCCTCGCATGAAACCATGCTGACTATCCCTAATCAATCCTGGACTCTCCAAATGCACGTAAATCCTATCTTTCAGAATCACCTCCAACAACTTACCCATCACCGATGTCAGACTCACAGGTCTACTGTTTCCAGGCTTCTCCTTACAGCCTTTCTTAAACAATGGCACAACATTAGCCATCCTCCAGTACGTCACACCTGTGCTTATCGTGGATACAAATATTTCTGCTACAGGCTCCACAATTTCCTCCTTAACTTCCCACAACATCCTGGGATACACTTGATCAGGGCCTGCAGATTTATCTACCTTTATGGTTTGCAAGACCTCCAGCACTTCCCTCTTCTGACATATCAATGGTTTTGAAAACTGTTCACATATATCTCCATGTTTTCTAGCCTCATTTCTTTCTCAACAGTAAACATTGATGCAAAATGTTCATTTAATATGTTTCCCATATCCTGAGGTTCAACACAAAGATGGCCTCGTTGATCTTTAAGGGGCCCTACTCACCCTAGCTTCTCTTTTGCTCTTAAATTTACTTGTAGAAACTCTTTGGATTATCATTAAACTTATCTGCCAAGGCTATCTCATACCCCCTCTCTGCCTTCTGGATTTACTTCTTAAGAATGCCTTTACACTCTTTATATTCTTCAACAGATTCAGTTGATCCCAATTGCTTATACTAATATATGATTCCTTTTTTATCCTTGACTAGAACCGAAGTATCTTTATTCATCCATTATTCCCTAATCTTACCAACCTTATCTTTCACTTTAACAGGAACATACTGACTCTAAACTCGTTAGCACACTTTTGAAGGCCTTCTACTTATCAGATGTCCCAAGTCCCCTACAAACAGTCTAGTCCAATCAATGTTTTAACATGCTTGTCTAATACCCTTAAAATTTGCCTTACTCCAATTAAAAATTTTAACTTTTATAGAGGACTTATCCTTTTAACTATTTTAAAGAAAATAGTAATATGATCACCAGACCCAAATTGTTCCCCTAACACTTCAGTCACTTGCCCTGCCTTATTTCTCAAAATGAGACCTGGTTTTACAGTAGTAAAAATTTTGACAAAGAAAATTTTCTTGAAACACATTTAACAAATTTTCCACCGTCAAAACCTTTAACATTATGACAATCCCAGGCAATGTTTTGAAAATAAATCCCCCCTACTATTTCAACCTTATTATTCTCACAGATCATAGAATCCCTACAGTGTGCAAGCAGGCCATTTGGCCCACTGAGTCCACCCAAACCAACCTCCCTGCCCTGTCCTGAAAACCTGTATTTCCCATGGCTAATACACCTAGCCTGCACATCCCTGGATATTATGGGCAATTTAGCATGACCAATCCACCTAACCTTCACATCTTTGGACTGTAGGAGAAAACAAGAGCACCTGGAGGAAACACATGCAGACACGGGAGAACATGCAATTTGCGCACACAGTCATCCGAAACTGGGATCGAACCTGGGTAGCTGGCGCTATGAGGCAGCAGTGCTAATCACTGAGCCACCATGCCACCCTAAATCATTCAAAAATGCACAGAATCAATGAAGTGGCATCCCATGACCACAAATCGAACCCAGGCTATAGCAGCAAGAACACAGAATCTCAATCAGTAGAAGACCAGGGAAAGCAGGCAAATTTTCAACAATCCCACTGTTTTTTTGAGAGAGATAACTGTTGCTGGTTTAACCTGGTGGTTACTGTGGCTCAGGTGAGAGACAAGTTCAAGTAGGTGGGACTTTCCTGGTGACCTCAGTCATAGAACATTACAGCACAGTACAGGCCCTTCGACCCTTGATGTTGTGCCGACCTGTCATACCTATCTCAAGCCCATCTAACCTACACTATTCCATGTACGTCCATATGCTTATCCAATGACGACTTAAATGTACCTAAAGTTGGCGAATCTACTATCGTTGCAGGCAAAGCGTTCCATTCCCTTACTACTCTCTGAGTAAAGAAACTACCTCTGACATCTGTCCTATATCTTTCACCCCCTCAATTTAAAGCTATGCCCCCTCGTGCTCGCCGTCACCATCCTAGGAAAAAGGCTCTCCCTATCCAACCCTCTGATTATTTTATATGTTTCAATTAAGTCACCTCTCAACCTTCTTCTCTCTAATGAAAACAGCCTCAAGTCCCTCAGCCTTTCCTCGTAAGGCCTTCCCTCCATACCAGGCAACACCCTAGTAAATCTCCTCTGCACCTCTTCCAAAGCTTCCACATCCTTCTTATAATGCGGTGACCAGAATTGTACGCAATACTCCAAGTGCGGCCGCACCAGAGTTTTGTACAGCTTCACCATAACCTCTTGGTTCCGGAACTCGATCCCTCTATTAATAAAAGCTAAAACACTGTATATGCCTTCTTAACTGCCCTGTCAACCTGGGTGGCAACTTTCAAGGATCTGTGTACATGGACACCGAGATCTCTCTGCTCGTCTACACTACTAAGAATCTTACCATTAGCCCTGTACTTTGCCTTCCGGTTACTCCTACCAAAGTGCATCACCTCACACTTGTCTGCATTGAACTCCATTTGCCACCTCTCAGCCCAGCTCTGCAGCTTATCTATGTCTCTCTGCAACCTACAGCATCCTTCGTCACCATCCACAACTCCACCGACCTTAGTGTCGTCTGCAAATTTACTAACCCATCCTTCTACGCCCTCATCCAGGTCATTTATAAAAATGACAAACAGCAGTGGACCCAACACTGACCCTTGCGGTACACCACTAGTAACTGGTCTCCAGGATGAACATTTCCCATCAACTACCACCCTCTCTTATTTCAGCAAGCCAATTTCCGATCCAAACTGCTATATCTCCCACAATTCCATTCCTTCGCATTTTGTACAATAGCCTATTGTGGGGAACTTTATCGAACGCCTTGCTGAAATCCATATACACCACATCAACCGGTTTACTCTCATCTACCTGTTCGGTCACCTTCTCAAAGAACTACATACAGGAATTGAAGCCATGCTGCTGGTGACACACTACATCGCTAACTAGCTGTCCAGCCAATTGAGCTAACTAAGGAGGGGCTATATTTGAGACCTCTCTACATACTTGCTTTTCAATATCCCCCTGTTCATTGGGGACCTACAGCACAATTTCATCAAGGAGGTCATTCCTCTCTAATTTCAACTTCACTAAAGGAAATATGTCAGAAATATCTTCCCTAATTACAGTAGCAATCAAAAATGGCACTCCTCCTCCTCTCTTGCCTCTCTTTCTATCCTTCCTACATCCCGCAACTGAGCTGCCAGTCCTGCCTTCTCTCCACCAAGTTTCTGTAATAGTTATGACACTCCAGTCCTCCATTCCCATATATGTCCTGAGTTTATACTTTATCTGTAAGACTTCTTGCACTGTAAGGATTAAATTGCATTTACTTCAGAGTTACTTCATTCTCTGACTTGTTTGTGTCTGACTTTTCCAACTAGCTTGCCCTATTCTGATTCAGAACTATCCTCATCTTTCTACTTCCACGGTTACTTAGGAAGTCTCCACCCCACCCCTCTACAAGTTTACAGGCTCCTAAAATGGAATTAGCAAATTGCTCTGTCTGCATATTGATCCCTTTCCAGTTCAGGTGAAACCTATCCTTTTTGTACAGATCTTTTCTGTTCCAGAAGAGATTGCAATAATCCAAAAACTCAATCCCTGCAAATTGTACCACCTCTTCTGCCACTGATTTATTTCCCCTATCCTTTTATTTCTTCCTTCATGAGAACTTGGCACTGGAGGTAAATCAGAGGTTATTATTTAGATATTCTATTTCTTAACCTTCTACCTAAGCTGTTCACTCCACAAAACCTTAACCCCTAACTACGTCATTTCTACCAATGTGTACAACCACCTCCGGCTTCTCACTCCCCGTATCTGATAACACGCTTCAAACATTTTGAGATGTCCTTCACCCTGGCACGAGGAAAGCAACATACTATTCTAGATTCATGTTCGGTGCAACAGAGTTGCCTATGCCCCCATAACAATTATTCTTTTAAATTTTGACAAACCCTATTTAACAGAAGATTCATTCTTAGTGCCCATGATCTGACTACCACTTCTATCTTATCTGACAGGCTCTTTCAAAAGGTACCCAGAAATGGAATATCCATTTGAGAGAGGAAAAGCTGCAGGAGACAATGTTCCAGCTCACAACTAAAGCAAGGCCATTCAGGTGAGGAACAAGGGAGCTGTAGCATTAGTGGTGAACAGGTACAGAGAACAGGAGAAACAGAAGCAAAAGATGGATTTAGGCCAAATTTTCACTATATCGTATTTTAAAAAGTCTCTGAAATTCTTTCAGAGATAGTAGTAACTGCAGATGCTGGAGAATCTGAAATAACAAGGTGTCGAGCTGGATGAACACAGCAGGCCAAGCAGACCCGAGACCCTTCTTCGAGGCCAAAACGTCAGCTTTCCTGCTCCTCTGATGCTGCTTGGCCTGCTGTGTTCACACAGCTCTACACCTTGTTATCTCCACAATTCTTTATAGTTTCATATAGATTATCAACCAATAGCTATATGGTGCCGCTAACGTAATAAACAGCTTCAAAGCACCTCACAGGGGCTACATAAAGGGATATTAGGTCAGATGTGTAAAACTCGCTCAAAAAAGGTGACAGCTTTTACGCAGTGTCTTAAAGGACGAAAATAATGGGGAAAACATCAAGGAGGTGGGTGTTGGACTTTACGCGTTGCTGTTTATAATGGGTCAGAGAAATGCAAGCCCAGCCAGGATTTGCTACCCATCCATTTTACTAGGTGCAAATTTAATGGCCTACAGATGCCTTCCATTTTACCTTGATGTTATGGCTCAGTTTCTACAACCTTGATGCCATTTTGACAAGACAGGATCAGAAAAAGGCTACTGACATAAATCGTATCAGCCCGGTGGACAAGACTACCCCATTGAGCCAGCCCCAAACAGCACATTCTTCCACACGCTTGGCGTGTCATTCAGCCTTCCCTCTTCAACTGTAACGCACAATTTCTTCACTTGTGAATCGACTCAATCATTCACACAGATGCATGTTTTACTTACCGGTACCTTATAACTGGGCACAACAGTCAAGCAGATGATATGGCCTATGCTGTGAGGAGTTTAATATATGCCAGAGAACAGATCCATGGCAAATGATGACAGTGGTAACAATGCACACCAGCAGTTCACTATTATGCTTGGTGAGTGGCCATACAAATCAACCCTTTGTTTTGGAGGTATTTTGAGAGGCTTCAGAAGTTACTTTACTGGCTGACATCCACAGTAGTCGAACATCACACTACCTCAAAGCCAAGCCCCTGTTAGCCACCTTTTCAGTTCTTACTCTTAGCTTCAAAACTGAAAGATAGATGGCAATAAAACAAACAAAAGATAAAGGAAAGGGCTTAATAGTGGACTTATTGAAAAAAAAACTGACAGATAGAAAAGGCTGAAAATATTCAAGGGCTAAAACAAAATGTAAATGCATAATGATACAGTCACACCCTGTTTTACTCTAACTCTATTCAAAACCGTGAAAATTTTAGAATTTGTTTAAAAGTTTTGTTATGCTGCCTATTTTGTTCAGTTAAATGCTTTACACCAGACCCTAGGTGGCAAGGGGATGGAGGAGCTAACTTTCTCTCACCATTCCATGCTGCTCAGAAACGGATCTTGGGAAAGTAAGCTCTAAGTTATTCCAGTCAGCTCTCTCTCCCACAAGAGAACTACTAGCCTAGATAATAAAATGTGAGGCTGGATGAACACAGCAGGCCAAGCAGCATCTCAGGAGCACAAAAGCTGACGTTTCGGGCCTAGACCCTTCATCAGAGAGGGGGATGGGGTGAGGGTTATGGAATAAATAGGGAGAGAGGGGGAGGTGGACCGAAGATGGAGAGAAAAGAAGATAGGTGGAGAGGAGAGTATAGGTGGGGAGGTAGGGAGGGGATAGGTCAGTCCAGGGAAGACAGACAGGTCAAGGAGGTGGGATGAGGTTAGTAGGTAGCCTCTACTAGCCTCTTTTGGGGTCTCCATTAAGAAGCATGACTGAACCTCCAAACTCCTATCTACATTGTGGTGCTACAGCAATGCACATCGACACTTTTCACTCCAAGAAACCCAAGCTGGCTAAAGATTGCCTGTTCACTCTTGTCAACCCCAATCAACAATTCCGATTATTACATTTCTCCCACTGAAATTTGCAATGAGGAACAGTTGTGACAGCACAATTATCACCCAAATCCTCAGCTAAACATTTTTGTTCTGCCTTACATTCAATTGAGATACAGTCAGATCAACAGACAATTTATCTACTTTTGTTTCCAACTCACTCCCCCTTGTAAAGGAACCACTGTCCGCTTATTCTCTACAAAAACTGCCCCTTTGTCTTCTGAATGTACCACCGCTGTCTATCCCAATTAGCAGCCCTATTTTCAGGGTGAGTTGCAAAGCAGTCATAGATTGTGTTATGTTTTGCTCCTCTCAGTTAGTTTCTGCTCTGAAAAATAGCCAGCAGTAAAATAAACAGAATTGAAAAGGCCTTTTACAATTCCCATGCAAAAAAAAATTCATGCTTAATCCTGATTTAAAAACAAATAGCAAAGTACTGCCCATTAAAGCAGGAGCTTTCAAAACATTTACAGGAAATCTCATCAACAGATTTGTCTATTGACTTGTTAATATTTGCAAGTGCCTTGATGAGAAGGATGAATGCTGACATTTGCGCAGAGAGTTGACACCCAAATAATCTACACTGCTTAACACAATTCACCAGATAAAAACATTTCATTGATCAAAGAGCCAAAGTAATTAAATATTCCGCACTATGGTGTATTTCTGAAAACCATTTTTTCTGAATAGATGGCAATATAAACTGAAATCAGCCTAACAAGATATTTACCAAAGCCAGATTTCTTTTAAACACTTCATTTAAAATCTAGAAAAGGTTTGCGAAGTTAAAGAAGAAATGAAGACATCTTAAACTACAGTCACATAATCCACTGGCTAGAATGTCTGTGCTACTCAGTACCAGTCAGTCCCAGGCACAGACAGCTTCAGACTGACACTAGATTCCATGAGGCCCTTCTAAAAGTACATTTTTCCTCCTCAATTATATTCCCTTTGTGCCTCATGATGGAGTGCTGCTGTCACCTCCCACTCCTCTGCAGAAAGCTGCATTTCCTCCACTTTAAACATAATCAAGCGACAGCATATCTTAATGGATAAAAATGACCTCAACTTTTGAATCTTTATCCCTAGCATTCATAGTCAAATCTTCCAAGATAGAACAATGGGCGATTAACAAAGAATGGTTAAATGCATCAGTACCGAAAATTAATTTAAAGAGATGAACTTGAGTAAGAAAGATAAAATTTTAAATCTGCTTGTACAATAGGTTCCACTTGAAACAGATAAAGATTGGCCAATCATTTGAAGAAACCAGATACACAATCAAACACTAGCTTGTGCATACATGCCATTATTTGTCCATGCTGTTTTGAGAAACAGTTTGACCTATTGAAAATCCTGCTACGTTCTCAGCCCAACAGTTTATTTTTGAAAACCTCCCTTAGTCTTGTGAAGCTAACATACAGACCCCGTACATAAGTAGCACAAGACTTTAAGGAGCTGAACGTAACGGTGCAATGGATTAGGGGAATCCCTCAAAGTGAGCAAAACACTCCAAGTTTCTCGACAATCGCCATGTCCAACTGCAACAGAAAACTGGAGATACTCTAAGTGATCTAAATAATAGTTGCTTGCTTCTTCAAATTGAAGGAAGTACCTGCTATAGCTGTGGTAGAGTGAAGTTTCATCACATTAGCTCCCGGGAAGAAGGGCTGAGTAAACCTATAGTATCTGGTGTTAAGAATGATCTCATTAAAAGATACAAGATTCTGAGGCAGCTTGACAGGTTAGAGACGCTGAGGTTGTCTTCCCTGGCTGGGAATAATTTAGGGCAGCATTGAGGAGAAATTTCATCATTCAATACTGCGTATCTTTGTAATTCTCTGTCTGAGAACATTTTGGATATTTCATTGGTAAACATATCCAAGATTGAGATAAATCAAGAGACACCATGGAGAAGGTAGGAAAGTAGAATTGGGCTAGGAGGTTAACATGATTAAACAAAATGATGGAGCAGGTTCAAGGGGCCGTATGGTCTTTTCCTGCCTTTATTGCTTAGAGTAAATTTTTAATCAGATGCACAGGTATATCCTAGTAACAGCGTACACTTTCCAGCACAGTTCCAGACCGATTCACCTATTACCAACTTTTAACTGAGCAAACAGAAAATTCAACCTCAAAAAAGGCTCCAAAATCTCAGTAGCAAAGATTCCAATGATGTTAGGCATTTTCAGCAAAAGGCTGGGCTTCAAGGGGATGTCAAATTTGGAAAGTTGAAGCATTTTGGAAACAATTATCATTGAAAGTTTGGATTGCTCACAACACAGACATCTCAAGTTCACAGCACAGTTACAAGATTTGTTGAAAACTACAAAACAAAGAACCGCAGATACTGGAGATCTGAAACAAACAGACAAAAATTTCTGGAAAAACTCAGGTCTGGCTGCATCTGCAGAGATCGAGCAGAGTTAGGATTGAGATTCCTGAACTTCACAGGGCCCAACACATTAACTCTGTTTTCTTTACATGGATGTTGCCAGACCCTCTCCAGCAATTTCTGCATTTGTTTTAGGATATTCATTTGCTAGGTAACTTTGAAACTAGTTCTTTGACATTCTAAAGCTCACTTCACGAACATGGATACAGTAACTTAAAGAGGAGGCAGTCATCAATAGGACAGCAACTTGAGGTAACAACGGAATTCATTTACGCAATGAATGTCAATGCCACTGGGGATGAATTCAAGGAAGCACTGAATCTAACCAAGTAAGTAAGCCAGTACTGTAAGCACACAGCTGAAGTGATGATTGACAAAGAGTGTGTGTGTGTGTGTGTGTGTGTGTGTGTGTGTGTGTGTGTGTGTGTGTGTGTGTGTGTGTGTGTGTGTGTGTGTGTGTGTGTGTGTGTGTGTGTGTGTGTGTGTGTGTGTGTGTGTGTGTGTGTGTGTGTGTGTGTGTTAGCCAAGTTACAGTTCCTACGAATTCTGTCAAAAGGTCATCAACACAAAGCATTAAATCTCGTCACTGGGCACAGATGCTGTCTGAACTGCTGACCAACATTTTCTGTTTCTATTTCCAATTTTCAGTATCCACAGTACTGCCAAATTATCTAAACACTGTTTTGCACTCAGAATACTGAGGTGTGCCATACAAGGAGAAAGTGTGTGATTCTCTGCCAGGCAAACAAACTCCAATTTGAGGTGGCTCTCAGTAGCTTGGTCACCATAGCAACCATCACCATGCTTAAAAGAATGCTAATTCAGGCTGGTCAGAAATAAATACTGGTTCCTGCTAAACTTCACTGCTGAGACTCAGCATCACAGACGATAGCATTAAGACTCAATTCTTCTAAACAAGTAATTAATATGATTAAACCAAAGTGAGGAGTCCAAGTTTGAGATACACATATATTGCCAGGGCTTGAGGAAGCTAACTCTGGAGATGCTGAAAATTTAGTCTGAAGGGTGTATTTAATTCTCTGCTGCTAGTTTGTTTGGTTTGCATTTCATGACCTTGGCAACCTCACCAGAGGATTCATTCTCAAAAGGAACACCCTGGCAATGTCCGTATAAGCTACTTGAGATCTACACAACTTCATGAGAATAAAATAGGTATTATTATGAGCCATTCCTCTGGGTTTACAACAGACAAGGTTGCCGCTACTGTAAAGAAAAAACCTGAAGCAATATTAGAACAATTTATTTTGTTATTCACCTCCACAGATGGTGACACAGTCAGTTGCTTACATTAGGTATAGCACTCACATCAGAAAACACCCAGAATCTAACCATGTACAAAGGGTAGGGATGATGTATCATTTTAGTTGCGCTCAGGTCAAAATGCTGATGATTCACACCTCTCCAGCTCAGAAAGCTGATTGAAGCACCAGAGCCAATTGTAACACTTGACCCCATTTGCCTGGGATAAGCACTGCAAGCTCAGCACATTTCAGGGATCCGCCGCAGCCGAGTATGGCAGTATTTACCCACAGTCACTGGGGAGCTTCTGGCAAATTGCTCTATTTATCTTTGAAAGTTAAAAATAATAGACATCTTGGCAGTTGAAAGATTATTTTAAATAATAAAGCCATTTGCTTATGATACAAAAGATGACATTCATCCTCCTGTAGCTGTGCTAGCTCTTTACTAAGAAAAATAATCAACAGCCTTGTGCTTTCCTTGGTATCTCCTGTCTGTCCAATTTGCATTTATGTGATACTCAAGCTCCGTTTCAACCACTTCCTCAGGCAAAAGTACTTGATGCTCCAACTGGTCACTTTGCAGGTATTTCTTCCAACTCCACTTCAGTTTTAAACTGCTGACCCTTTACCATTACTTCACCAATTTAAAAAAAAATCTACACCATTAAAAGTCTTAGTAAAAAAAACTCTTTTCTTGCCCTTCTCTCTCGGGAACAGTCCCAAGTATCTTCATGTCACTCTGCAAAAGATTTCACAGCCATTGCATTATCCTCGATTAATCAATGGTTTAATTGCACCTTAAACCCTAAGGCAGCTCTAGTAACCACTGTGCAACACATACCTTCCGTGGAGCGAGCTGAATAGGTGTTATGTACGATGGGTCAACCAGTGGTTTAGGACGTTTAGCAGTGTCTTCGAGGAGGCTCTCCCATTGCCTCGGAAGCCCAGTAAACTTCTGCTCCTGCTGATCAAAACCAGTGTGAACACGGTGCTCAAAATTCACAGGCGCTGAGATCTCGACCCGCTTCTTCTTCTTCCCGAACATAGTTGAGATGAATGTCAAACGCTGTCTGGGTGAAGAGTAACACTGTCAAGAGACACACAAGAAGAATGCCAAGGATCTTTACAACCTACAAACACCAGATTATTCCTTTGCTGAAATGGTCACAAATTAAAAAATATTGAGTCATAAAAATCTCCATGGAAAGTAATTATGTACACCTAACCACCCCACTCCAGAAGTAATTCAAAGTATGAACTGTTTTGAAGAGATGTTTCAATATAGTTTATAACTTATTGATGTCAGCAAATGTAGGCAGCATTTGTAGTATTTCACTGCTGGCTGAACACTGCAGCAGTATAATGAGGTTGCATGCTACACAAATTCTCTATAATGGACTCCTGTCAGTTGCTCCACGATACTCTGCACAACACTGAATTGCCATGTAGGAACCTGCGGAGTGCAGGCAACCTAAATGCATCAGCTGATCCCAGTTTATTACCCAGTGCGTACACACTTGAAAAGGGGATCAGGAGTAAGAACTTCGGCAGACACTTCTTTTGTGCATTCATGGGTTGTGAGCAGGGCTGATTGCCCACGTGAATGTTGTGATGGGTCAATTTCTTGAAGTGTTGCTGTTTCTGTGGTGTAGGTAGACCCACTGCTTTGTTCAGGCCTGGGGGACACAGGGCTTTGATCCAACAATCAAAATCTTCACCAGCAACTTCCAGGGGTGCTGATGCTAAGAAAGTCTTTGCAGACAGGATGACTTGCTGGAGGAGGTGGGAGAATTTTAAAATTGAGACTGTTGTGCTAGGACCCTACTGAAGTCAGTGAGCGCAGGGTTGATGGTGAATACACTATACGACCTGATGCTTCAGTAATATACTAAAGGAGTGCTACATTGCTGAACAACTAATTAGATACTGAACCAACAATGTTTCTTCTGTTTGAATGAATATACAGCACTACTAGATGAGTTCTCCTCCCTGCACCCTTGCCAATATTCATTCCTCAATCAATACACCTAAATATATTCACTGGCCATTTATGGAATTTTGGCGTGTGCAAAGTGGCTGCCATATCTGATTCAAGCCCAATATAAGGAAGTGTCCTTGAAGTAACATCAGGGCCCAAAAGTGTACAGAAACTTGTCAGATGAACATGAAAGACCAGAAAAGGCATTGCAAATTCCATACTGTAACACTAATCTGATTCACAATAGTTTTTACATAAACTTTATATCCAAGCTCTGAAATTCTCCAAATGGTGGCAATGCAAGTACACACAATATTACACAATTCATATTCAGTAATAGGAACTGTTAAATCATACACGTGCTAAGATCTTCGTTGCATTGTTAATATCTGCTCTCACTAATGATGAGCAGAAATTCTATATGAAAAAAATATTTGCAAAGCGGAAAAAGACACTGCAGCCTCAATCTATTCTCATTGATTTACAGTGAAAAATCCTTTTTACCAGGTAGTGCTGATGGATTATAAAACCAATGTCCAGTTCAGAAAAGCTGACATTAGATTTTTATCAAACGTTAATACATTACAGCCTGCAGGTAGATGTGGTCTTCCTCAGGCAGTTCACAAAATTTGGCATTTCCATAACGTCCCTCACCAAAGTCTACAGAAGCACCACTGAAAACATACTGCCTGGGTGCATAACAGCTGGTATAGCAACTGCTCTGGCCAGGACCGTAAGAAACTACTGAAGGTGGTGTGCGCAGCCCAGGCCATCAGGGAAGCCAATCTTCCATCCATGGACTCTATTTAGACGGCTCGCTACTGCAGAAAGACTGCCAACATTATCAAAGACCCACTGCATTCTGGTAATGATCTCCTACAACCTGTTCCGTCAGGCAAAAGACACAGAAGCCTGAACACACGCAGCAGGAGGTTCAGGAACAGCTTCTTCCTGGCTATTATCAGACCGATGAATGGAGTCTAACCTCAAGTAACGCTGAACTTGCTAACATTGATCTCCCTGCCTGCACACCCTGTGTAATGTCACCTACATGCCTCTAACTAAGTGTTTTTACAATTCTCTGATCTGTACGTCCTTGCTTACTAATGATCTGCCTGCACTGCTACTTGGTAGGGTACGGAGTTTCACAAACCAGACATTACTAGGTTAAGTCATCACACCGTGCTGAGTTTAGTGATCTCTAGCTGAGCAGCTGCTGGGATTCTTTGTCTGAGTTCCATGGCATCGATTATTACCCTAACTTAGTGCAAGTGAGAGGACGGCCCCAATCATTCAGTTGCTGGCTGGTCAAGATGCCTCACTAGACCTCATGCTGAAGGTATTACAATTTTTTTGCTGTGCAGAGCAGAGGAGTTTAAAAAAAAACAGCACTGCTTCTGTACAGTGTCTACAATTAAATGGAAACTATAACATTATAAAACCCATATAAAGATCTCTGTGCCTTAATTATTCTGTCACCAGTTGAGGTCAGACATTTCTGGTCAAAAATGTACCACACTGTCCCTAATTCCTGGTTGTTACTTTAACATTTGTAACCGGAAGCCCAAAGGAGAGCCTTATTAACTTGCAATAGGTTGCAATTTCCCAAAGCAAAAGACATTCTCAACTTGATGGTGTGGTCTGAATACACATTAGCACAAACAACAGAGCAGAGGAAAGAAGCTTGTTAGAATTCAGATAGCCAGACAGAGCAGGAAAGAACACTGGAGCCCAGTCTTTATCCACTTACAAGGAGACACACACATTGTTTATTGCATACCTCTAGCCAAAAACCTATCAGCCTCCAGCCAAGTACATATAAAACTTAATCAACGTGTCTGGACATGTTATAACTAACCTCCAGGGCAGGTAAGACTTGAAGCAGAACCGTTTAGCCCTACGTAGGGCCAATGCCATTGCACGTATGAGCACTGGGAGCTGCCAAATGAATGACCTACACCCAGATATAATTAACAGCCAGTTGATACACAATTCTTTTTATTTAACAAAAAGATGTTCATATTTTGGAGTGGTAACAATGCCTGGTTTAAACAATTCAATGGGAAAGACACAAAGATGACCATTATTGACAGAATTCTTAGACACAAATTTGCAGAATATTACATCAAATATCTATTCCAGAAGAATACAGTTACCCTTTTATTATCACAACTTAAAAGTCTAAAAAGTTAAGTTTCAAGATTCTGGGATACACTGGCGAACGTTGCTTAACCATATTTTATATTAACATTTCTAATTTTAAACCGAGCAATAAAGTCAAAACATGGAGGAAAAAAAATACCTTCTAAAAAGAAGGAACCCCTCTCACAGTTCCAGTAACTGGTGCAGCGTACAGTGAAAGCAGCGAGTCCAGCAGAGAACCCTGATGTGCCCTGAATCAAACTTTTAACATTGGCTGGAAGTGAGGTGGAAACAGTTGGCTATGTCCAGAGTGCCTTTGAAGTGAGTCCACATTCTGTTCTGAAAAGACATTTGAAACACAACATGGTAATCAGGAAGAATATGTTGTCCTGCATAATCAAAAACGCAGTACTCTTAAAAGGACCAGAATCGAACAATGGAATCAGATTAACGATCTGTTCTGTAGCAGAAAAATCAACCATCGTCGTTTAGTCAGCACATAGCAAAGCAATCAGTGTTTCAAAGCACACTGTGCTTCTTGAACTGGCATTGATAGAGGAGACAGAGTCACAATCAAAGGATTAGCCTCTTCAACAGATGAGAAGGTGGAATATTTTGTTTGCCTTTAACCAATAAAACCCATTTTAGGGAAAAAAAAGAATAAACACGACTATCAGATATACACAATTCTCATTAAAAGCAATAACATGAGCCAAGTTACTCTGCACAGAAAGATGAGTGATGTACTGCTGCACGGAATTCAGGTTTTCTGCCACATGTTAAGATTTAACTTTCTGACAATGAAAGTCATATGAAAATTAGCTTTGTTAACCTTCAAGCTGCAATATGATTGAAGAGTGAAATATAATTTCAAACTCAGTATTTCAAAGTGCAGTTTGAGAACGTATTGTTTGAAGCATACACTAACTCCAACCAGAGGAGAAAGCTGTAGCCAATCCTGAGTCAGCTTAGACTGCAAAGACACAAATTCTCAGTGACAGTGCAATACAAAATCATGGAATTAATGCAAGGAATTGCACATCAATTGAGGTTTGTTAAAGATTAGAAATTATGAGACTTCTTTCCATATGACATGGGATTTCAGAACAAAATCAGGAGAGGGAACAAAATCCAACACAGTTAATTGAGAAATGACCGGACAAATATTTGAAAATAAATAATAATAGGGCAAGCAGAAAAAGATTAGGAATAAATAGCTGTATAATTTTTTGGAGATGACAAAAGAATTACTCTCTAAGCTGTAACAAACAATAACGAAGATGGCCCTATGTCATTTGTGAAAATTATAATTTGCTCCAATTAATTTGGATTGTACAGTGACTTTCGACAGATGCTTGCAGAGACTTTCCATGTTTATTAAGAATTTATGCCGCTGATACAGAGCAATTCAGACATGATGGGCCACATGGCCTCCTTTCTCAGAGCCGGTTTGTGTGTCATTATGCTCAATATACCGAGTGAGAAGACAGAAATGTCCAGCCACGCTACCAGGAGACCTATGTGCGCATGACTGCTGGCCAGTGCAGAAGGTAATGCTCAGTTGCGATGCCCACAGTGGTCAACTAGCTCAATTCACTCCATGCCCAAGCTCAGATAAAATATGGATAGGATTGGCAAATAGAATTTATACTCCCAGGTGGGAGGGATAATAGGTAATTTGGGAAGGAGAACTTTGAGGGAATAATTGTTTCAGTTGAAAAACTGCTCCATGATTAAGATTCATCACTAGTGTATATTAGCAACATTTTTACACATACATCACATAAACAGAGACATACAGAACATGCATGAAAAGGACCTATTTAAATCACTTTTGACACTTTATTCACCTGTATTCCCACTTTCAAGCTCTCTCATCACTAAGTTGTTATCAGCCCAGTAATGGGTTAGAGCCAAATAGCTTCTAAAAATAAAAACAGAAGTTGCTGGTAAAGCTCAGCAGGTCTGTGAAAGAAAAACAGAACGAACGTTTCAGGACTGGTGAAGGGTCACGAGACCCAAAATGTTAACTCTGTTTATTTCCTTCACAGATGCTGTCAGTGCTGTTGAGCTTTACCGGCAACTTTATTTTTGGTCCTGATTCACAGCACCTGCAGTTCTTTCAATTTTTATTTGCTTCTAAGAATGCAGGTTGTCATAGTGAACCAAACCATCCCTGAGTTTGCACTTTTTAATAATTTTCTCTCAAATTCCAGGAACCAACTTCTTACATAGAAATTCCTGGGCTGCATCTTCCTCCATGCGCAGGAGTTGCATCACTGGCAGATGCAGTCAGAATAAAGTAACTGCTCTGTCTTTTTAAAGGTATATAAAGATATTGCAATTGGGCTTGGCACTATTAGACAATTAAAAGGGAGAAGAAGAATCAAAGTCTCCACTTCTGATTGCGATAAAGCAAGTTAAGTTCAAAAACAAATTTGTAAATAGGTGCTGTATATAATGCCTGCCAAATTGAACATTCAACCTCAAGGCGAAGGAAACTGCTTAGGTGAGGTTAGCACCAGAGGAATTGGATATACACAAACAGCAAAACAAATGCTGCCAATACGCAGTTGGCCAGGCAATTTATGTGGATAGAAACGGAGTTAACAATACAGGTCAAGATGCCCTTTGATCAGATGGCTTCTGATGAAAGGTGATCATAACCTGAAACATGCGCAGAGACACAGAATTAACAATTCAGGTTGAGATAACCTTTCATCAAGGCACATCTCAAACTGCAGCGTTATCTACTTCTCTCTCGACAGATGCTGTGTTACCTGAGTATTTCCAATAGTTACATTCATATTTTAAGTTTTCCAACATCTGCAGTTTGCTTTCATAGTCAGATATCCTTTCTTAACACTAGGGATAAAGTCAGTACCTTCAAGGGAGAAAATGATCCTGGAAAGAGGGTGGAAATTTGTAACCCATTTTGAGGATTAAGTGAAACAGACTACATCAACAACTAGAAACAATTAGCTAGACTGATAATGATTGCATCATCTCAACTTTCCACATTAAATTGCTTCTAAAGGCTAGAACTAGCAACAACCCCAAACCACTTCTCAGAAGTGCATCCAGAGATCCTGACTGGGAGGAAATACTCACAAAATAGTAGAGGAATAGCTGATAAATTAATGGCAATAATTTAGAGTAACAAAAGAAAATCCAACTCAAAGTATCAGAAATTATGGAATGAATAATTATCCTAAGTACAGCCATAGTGTTATGGACCACATCAAACTGCCACAAAATATATTAAGATGATAACCTGGACCCTAACATTTTCTTATTTTAAAGACAAATACCAGGTGTTGCCCTCCAGATGCAATTTAATTGGTTAGGCTATCAGTCTTGAAGCAAAACACACTTTATTCATATAGTATTGTTAAAATACACACAACATACAAAAGAAATGGCTTAACTGTAACTCTACTAAAATGCTTAACATAATACATACATATTAATTACTACTAATTAACTGCTTCAATATAGTTACATCCCATAGACACACCCTTTGCAAAGGCAAATCCAGTAAAATTGATCACCTCACATGCAATTCTAGCAGCTAGAAGAGAACTCCAGCTTTTAAGAATAAGAGCTTCCACATCCAGCTTAAAGGTCCCAGCAACTGCTGAAAGCTAAAACTAAAAATCCTGATTCTTTGGGAGTTGACCCCCACCTACTCAGACTGCTTCAACTGTTCCAAATTTTAAAAGCCCAAGGCCTCACAAGCTTTGGCTTTATTGGTTTGGGATAGACTATTCGTCACCTGTCTTAAACTTTCTTCAAGCAAAAAAAAATACACCTCTTAAAGCTATAGTATCACGACAATAGTCACAATGTGAAACAATGCACAGGATAGAATTCAAATAAATGGATATTGTAAGAAACACATACACCATGTAATACAATATAGAGCTGGTACTGAACAGAACTGAGCGAATATCTAATTTGCGTACCAGGAAGAGTCAAGCACAAACCCAATTAAATACTAGAGGGAGTTTTGAAGAAATCTTTCAGCAGGGCAGTCCAATAATTTGTACTTTTAATGATGCTTTTAAACATAGAAAATGTGTCCCAAGGCACTTCACTGGAGGCACAAGATGGATGCCTGGCTGAAGGGTGGAAGCAGTAGGACAGCCAACTGCATTAACCAGAAGAGAGTTTAAAATTAAGAATCTGAAAAAGAAGAGAACGCTGTGGAGGAGGGAGGCCTGTAGCTTGGAGTTAAGGTGTGACTGCCATACGCTGTCAAATGGAGTCAGGGAGAAAAATTGAAGGGCAAGGGTATCAAGAGTTTGAAGAATATGCATAAATTGAAGGTGGTTAGACAGACAGGGAGTAAATAGTAAGCAACTGAGTTATATGTTACACAGAGCTTCCCAGCTTAATCTTGGTTTGTCTTTCTGCATCCAAAGTGCAGCTGTGGCTGGAAGTGTTTCCAGAATGTTGAAAACCATTACAGACCCTTCCAGCAGCGGTACCTTCTGTGGCGTATCTGCCAGCGAGAGGTGGCTCAAAGCAGCTGCATTACAGACTTGGCCTCCCAGACGGTGTTCCGACTTGTGTTTAGCATTAGAGCCCACTGCTGGATTCGGCCTGAAGATGTAGGTGGCACTGCCTTGTCTCTTTAAGTAGGCCCAGCAGGGGTTTGTGGTCCATTATTATTACAAACTTATGATGGTAAAGGTTTTGGTGGAACTTTGACTCTAAATATGACTGCCAACCTTCTTTCTCTATCTAGGCATATTTACATTCTGCATTAGCCAAAGTCCTAGGTGCATACGTTATTGGGCGCTCCTCTCCATTGGGTGACCTATGACCTAATACTACCCGATGCTATATGGGGGAGGCATCAATACCAGACCTTGTTTGGGATCACAGTATACCAACACTTTTAGGGGATGGTAGCTGTTTCATCACTTCTCTGAAAGTTATGCCTTGGCTATTTAACCATTTCTAAGGCTGACCCTTTTATCCCAGCCTTATTTAAGAGTTAATGTTAAGGTGCAAGGATGGAAGCCATGATATGTATGAACTTTCACCAGCCCAAGGAAGGGCCAAAGGTCCAGTACATATGTGGGAGCTGGGGCACCTTCAATCACCCTCACTATCTTCCAATGGATGTAACCCAGTCTTGTTGGCCCTGTAGCCCAACTAGGTCACTCGGGATGCCTAGAACACACTTTTCCCACTGGGAGAAACAGCTAAGAACTATGTCCAAATTCTCGAAGCACTCCTTATTGGTCTTCCCTATCATTAGCACATCATCCAGACAAATGGCAGCCTGCGGTAGACCTTGTGAAATGATTTCCATTATCTGCTGAAAAATTGCACAGGCTGACGATACCCCAAATGGCAGCCTCATATAGTGGTACAAAACCTTTATGGGTATTAATTGTAGCACACTTCTGAGAATGCTCATCTAATCCCAATTAGAAGTACACATGGCTGGTGCCCAGCTTTGTGAAGGACAACTCCCCTTCCACATTCGCATACAAATCCTCTATGTGAGAGGATTTATCAGCTTCGAAAAACAGTTTACTGTTTCTTTAAATTCCCCACAAAGGTGAACCAACCGTCAGGCCTCATAGTTGGTACAACCAGCACTGCCCATTCCGCAAAATGGACTGGTTTAAAGACTCCTTTGCTTTCCAGCCTCTTGATTTCTGCCTCTATTTTTGCCCTTAAAGGTACTGGGTGGGCCTTGCAGAATTATGGAATTGCTTTGTCGTCAACATGCAAGCTGGCCTTGGTTCCTCTTATGGTGCCTAGACCTTCCTGAAACACTTATGGGTACTTAATTAGGACTTCATTCATGCAGTCATTTTGTAAATTGAAAAATGTTGAAATAAAGGTGAATCTTAATCAATTTTGCTTCATTAAGCTTGGGCCTGAGCCTCTTACTACAATCAGCTAGTTCTCCTAAGAGACTCAACCAAAGTTGTATCCTTAATCGGTAAAGGCTCCCTGGTATAGGTTGTCAGTCTAGCCACGGTCTTGCACAAACCTATTTTTAAAAAGGCTGGTTCTGAAATCACTGAAAGGACTGCTGGTATTAACATCCATTAGAACCAGGTGACCATTTAACCAGACATTTATTATGATTGGTTCTAATTTGGGATATTGCCAAGTCCCAATTTAACTGTTCCAAGCCAGATGCAGATGGACTTTCCAGGGTGTGCACTCTCATGGACCTATGAGTTCTCTAACTCAATTTAGGTCTAGAGGGACTCCTTTGCTGTCACAAGTCTGCATACCGGCAGAAACTACAATGGCTTGCATGCCCAGATCCTGAAGAAAATTTTAACCATTTACCCCATGCTTGGCTTTGATTTCAGGTCTTACAGTGAACCGATCTAGAGTCCGTCTGTTCAGGATATGTCCTGAGTAGGGCTGTGCAATTGCCTTCACACCAGCAGTGTTTCCCAAGCTCAGTCGGCTGGGCAAGGGTGTCCATTTCCTTTGGTATACCCTGCAACTCTATTTGCCACAGTTTCCAATGATAAAGGTAGTTGAGTAGATTTGTAGCTTGGGTTATGGATGTTGCGGTTGTTTCGCTCATTGAGCTGGTTTGTTAGTTCACAGACGTTTCACTACCCTGTTGGATAACATCATCAGTGCAGCTTCTGATGAAGCAATGTTGTGTTTTTGTGCTTCATTGGAGGCTGTACTGGCAAGATTACCCAGCAGGGGTAAAGAAACATCTGTGAACTACCAAACCAGCTTGGCAAGGGAACCAACCACAGCGATGGTAAAAGGTAGTTATACAAAACAATAGAATAGACCACAGGAAGAGGCCCTTCGTTTCACCGAGGGCTGCATCAAAGCTAAGCCTTATTTAGTCCTGGTACTTATTGCCCATGCGTGATTTCAGTCCTTCTGTTCGCTTCCCGTTCACGTGTTTATCAAGGTAATTATTCACCCTATCCACGCCTCTCAATTTTGTATCTATCAGGTCACTCCTCAGCCGTCTTTCCAGTGAAAATAGTCCAAGTTTATCCAATCTCTCATCATAACTAAAACCCTCTGGACCAGGCAACATCCTAGTAAACGTTCTCTGCAAAGCACCCACGTCCTTCTGGTAGTGTGGCGGCCGGAAATATAAGCAATTTTCCAAATGTGGCCTAACTAAAGTTTTATACAGCTGTAACATAAAACTTGCCAACTTTTATACACAAAGCCCCGGCCGATAAAGACAAGCATATTGTATGCCTTTCTGATCGCTTTATCTACCTATGTTGCCGCTTTCAGGTATCTGTGGACCTGTACACCCAAATCCCTCTGCATATCCTTGCTCCTCAGAGTTCTGCCATTTATTGTGTAATTTGCACCTGAATTTGATCTTCCAAAATACATCACCCCACACCTGTCCAGAATAAACTTCATCTGCCATTTCTCTGCCCAAATCTGCAATCTATATCCCACCGTATACTTTGACAATTCTCCTATCTGTAACTCTGATAATTTGATGTCATCCGCAAACTTACTAATCATGTTTATATATTACAAATAACCAGTTCTAAGGAAGAGAGTTGCAATGCCCATTCGAAGTCCCATTGGGCTTCAGCTAGTAGGTGCTTTCATATCCATTATAAATCTCACGTACCAAAGGTGTCTCTCAACATCTCATTCAGAGTTAAACTAAAGTCACTGTCTCTGCCAGTCATCTTAACCTAGTCAAAAGTCCCGATACAGATTTTTCCCGAGTAAAACTAATAACATCTCAGAATTTGAGGCGGCTTGGTGGGGGGTGGTCATCATATTCATTACTTAAATCCATCAACTTTTGAAAGGTTTTAATACCTGGTGCCTCAGGTGAAGTTAGATGCCCAATAACCAAAAAAGGCTGTGGGTCCACAAGCTGTCAGGAGAATTACTCATTGCTTTTCGTTTGCCTGGAAAAAAAAATTATCACATTCTTTCCACATACTGGCCCCAGTTTTTGACGGCAGGATCACAACAGTCAAACTTCACAATAACTGCATGATGCCAGAAATATTTACCACAACTCAATGATGGCTGCTACAAGCAATTTTCTTCAGGGGAGTGTTTTTCTCTCATCACCACTGAAATAACTCCGGGGACTGGTATCCCACCATCAAATCATTCTTTATTTACAAACAGAGTCCTCGACACTGATGTAGCTCCCTCAGAGCCAGCTATCGAAGTAAACAGGACACTCCTGTTCTTATGAGTCAGCTAGGGCTCCCTGATGGGACTGTTAACCTTGCCCAAATCAGGGAACTCATCCTATGAGGTCCACAGGGCTAACCTTGTTACAATCATTACAAACAATTTCTTCTAGAAGTATAACACTCATCTTTTCCCCCCCTCTATCTCAAGTTCTAAGGATGAGAGTCACATTGTACTTGAAACATTAACTCTGTCAACGGAGGGGGAGGAAAGGAAGGAGGCAGCTATTACTTAAGTCACATTATTTAGACCTCCCAACAGAGAGCACCATAAACTACTCGGTATTACAAAACATTATACTTATCCTTGGGTCAGCATCTGTAAAGTATATAATGCAGCCTGTGGATAATCAGTGCAAGAACCCTACAGGTTTCCTACAATGGAGGCAGAAGAATTCCTTGTGGATCCATTCTAACAACTGCTCTCCTAGCCACCATTAAGAACCCATTCTAAAACGGTCATATCCTTCAACACAGCTGAAAGGTGTACATTGTACATGTGGACAGTTCCGCCCACATGCATTTCAGAAAAACTCTGACAGTATAACCATGGTGGTGCGTAAACAAATGCAATCATTATGAACAAACAGGATGGAATGATGTAACTGGCAATACTGGTAGGGGTACTGCATATGCACATTTTGCATAGGTGCACTGTCTGTGTTTGGAGGTGCTAACAGATATTTACTTCTAAAATAAAAGCTTCACCTGCTAATTGTGTATGTAAAATGTTTAAGAGAAGAAGTGTTGTAAATCCTTTGTGACTCATCATTAAATTACACCCTAAATTCAGTTGCCGATTTGGAATTTCCCAAACAGTAACAGCTTGTAAGTAATTACCTTTCAGACCTGCAAAATCTGGCTTCCCAAAAGGGCAAGGGCAGCCATTACTTAGGAACATCACAATCTCTAAGGTGCCTCCTCAAATACACACTATCCTGACTTGGAGTAATAATGGCGCTTCATCATTGTAGCTGGGTCAAAAGCCTCAAACTTCCTCTCTAACAGCATTGTAAGTGTATGTACACCACAAGAATAACAGCAGTTCAAGAAGGCAACTCATCAACACATTTATTAGGGTAATTAGGAATGGATAATAAATGCTGGGATAGCCAGTGATGTCCAGTGAACACACCCATGTGACTATAAACATTGACATAACATCTTTTGCATAACAAAATACAGCAAATTGCTGTCAGGAGCACCCCAGACATTTAAGACAAAACCATGGAAGAAAGTAAGACAAGTTATCAAAAGATAGCAGTAACTGCAGATGCTGGATGAACACAGCAGGCCAAGCAGCATCAGAGGAGCAGGAAGGCTGATGTTTCGGGCTTAGACCCTTCTTCAGAAAAAAAAGGTCCGAAGAAGGGTCTAGGCCCAAAATGTCAGCCTTCCTGCTCCTCTGATGCTGCTTGGCCTGCTGTGTTCATCCAGCTCTACACCTAGTATATCACAAGTTATCAAAAGCTTGGTTCGAGATTTGAAGAATCATTTTACAAGAAGGAAAGAGAAACAGAGGTGCGTAGGGAAGGAATTCCAAAGCTTTGGGTTCAGCTTGCTGCAATACAGTGATTAAAATTGGGAATACTCAACAGACCAGAAATGGAAGAGCAAAGAGACCCTAGTAAAGATCAACAAAGGTTATAAAGAGAGAGCGGCATGGTCACGGAGAGATTTGGACACAAGAATGAGATCTGTCCAATGCCACCAGGCAATGTAGATCAGCTAACACAGGAGCGATACTTTGAATAGGATTTGATACGAGCTTGGTTACAATAAAGGAAAGACATAACAGAGATCCATATCAAACTACATTAACAAAGACCAAACACTGACTTCAGTAATTTATCTGAATCATTGTGCTCTGCCTTGGTGTGGCAAATACTCTGTCCTCCAGCAAGCTGCATGCAAACCTTGGTTAAGCCACTCAAAATAAGATGCACATAGCTGGTCTCCATAATTAAACAGAATGCAGAAGAACTGGAAATGACGCAATATAAGATTTACAAGGGTGACACCAGTATTGATAGATTGGAACAAATCAGAAAGTCTGACCAGGCGAGGACTAAAAACAGCAAATGCTGAGGGACGACCTAATACAGGACTTGTAAAATTATTGAAGGGATTTGGTGTAGAGAGGATGCTGCCACATATTGGGGAATTCCAAATTAGGCAGTCACTCATAAATCCAATAGAAAACTCATACAAAACTGTTTATTTTTCTAGTTCATTCATTGGATATGGGTGTCTTGGCTAGGCCAAGATTTATTGCCCATTATTAACTGCCCTGGAGAAGACGGCGGGGAGCTGCTCTCTTAAACGTCTGCAATCCTTGGGGTGCAGGAACATGCAACAGTGTTGTTCAGAAGTGAGCTCCAAGTCTTTGGCCCAGTAAAAGTGAAGGCATAGCAGTAAGACAAGATTTCTGAACAAGGAACCCGACCCAAAACGTCTGCTTTCCTGTTCCTTTGATGCTGCCTGGCCTGCTGTGTTCCTCCAGCTCCACACTCTGTTATCTCAGGTTCTCCAGCATCAGGATTCTTACTATCCCCGATGATAATGTGCAACTTGGAAGGGAACTTGCAGGTGGTGGTATTCCCATGCAACTGTGTTGAAAATCCTAACCGACAAAGGCAGCAATGGAGGATAAAAAGGACAGATTGATTCAACAGGAAGCTTAATAAGTGTGTGGGAGAAAAAAAACGGCATGTTGACTGGGTGTGATGCAGAAGCAGGCATAGAGCATAAATGCCAGTGTAGACCTGTAGGGCTTAATTACTTATTACTTAATTATTGCATCGCAAATTCTGTGTAACCCAGAGACCAGAGAACCCACTGAACACAACAAGCTGATCAAAGGTCCAAACCACGCAAGAGGGATACATTATCCGACAGGTTTTTGCAATACAAATACAAGAGTCAATCTTAATTCCATTGTAAAAGAATGTCTGCAAAGTCACTTCACTAAAAAAAACAGGAGAAATATTTATACTTCAGTACCCTCAGCAGTTTATGGACCCCACCCAATTACTCTCATTAAAAAGTGACTTTCTGCAGGGTGAATCAAATCAGTGTTCAGGTTAATATTTACTGGAAATAAATTCTTTCATTAGTTGGATAATCAAGTAGATCAATGCTCTGGAGCAAAGTGCTTTAAAAAATTTTTTTTTAAAAATCCAGAGACAGTGAAGCTTGTGTATAACTATTTAAATTTGTTGGCTGTGCTACTCTTGGAAGCTCTAGATCTCAGAAATAAATTTCAGTCTTTAAGAGAAGTTACCAACCTGAAAAGCTAACTACTTGCTGAACAATTTGTCTGCTTTCTGTTTTTGTTTTAGGTTTCCAATATTGGCAATGTTTGCTCTTGAGCTCTGAATGTTAAAACACCATTTTAAGTGTAGTTTTCCCCAAGTAAATCAGGGACAGTGGCATCTGGAAATCCCCTACCTTAAGTCACAACGCTGCGGAACATTTACAAGCTACAGAAACCTTGAGGGAGTCTATGCGTATACAAAAATTTCCATAATTCAGTAGCTGAACAGCAGCCTGGAGTGGCTGAAAACATGAACAGGGAAGCATCAGCAGACTCCAGGGGAAACACAGTGTTACCAGGTTAAAAATAAACTACAGCATATTCTAAATTCAAAAGAAGCTGAAACAAGCATGCCTGCCAAAGTAACAGATTTCATACAAATACACAGATTGCTGTTTAAAGTAGGAGGGACAGGGTGAAAGGGACTACCTAATGATTAGCCTGGTTTAGAGCTACGGGCAAGGGAATCCCTGTCTCCATCACCTGTCTGCAGTGGGCCACTCTAGCTCTGCAGAATCGCAGTAAAGGATCATATAGCTGGCTTCAAAGCAGAAGTGTAAGCAAAAAAGAAAATCATTAAAGCTTTTGACCCTCAGATCTGTCTCAGTGTTGCACATTTCGCACCCTCCAACTCGTTATCCACTAAAGTCAGAGGTGTGAGGCCTTCAACAGTTGAATATTTTGCAGTACTTACCTGGTCTATCTGGTTCAATATCACATGCAAAAATGAGACGGGTGGAGGATAAGAAGGAGCTGAGATTGGGAAATATTAAAAAAAAACAGGACACAGGCAAAATTCTTGGACAGCATTGCAAGGTAATTGGTGACCATAGGAGAGATAGGCTTACAGTAAAGTTGCATACTAATTAATTCATTAAAGTACCAATACGCTGATAGGGAAATGTTTTAAAAGCCTTTCGCCTAATAAAAATCATTCCTTCTGACAAGTGACAAATATCAGAGGTCTTTTAGATTCAAAACCACAGGCAAAAAAGTCTCAAAGAGAGACTAAAGAAATTCTTTTTCAGCTCAAAATTGTCACAATCTGGAATACTGAAAGGTGGTAGAAACTGATTCACCAGGTAACTTTAAATGGGAGACAGACAGATATTCGAGGATGAAGGGCTGTGAGGGTCACAGGCATAGCCAGGATATGGCATGAGAATGAGACAAACACAAACCACAATGGGCCGAATTGAGCCTTCTGCACCGCACGATTCTGCAGTTCTATGAAGAATAAGCAAACAAGGCAACAGATTGGTAATTTATAAAAGCTTGTAAGAAGATTACAGAGGATCAAACCAAAGCTGGGAAACACACCAATTGAAGGAGCAAGAATAATATTTAAATAATGTTCCAGGACCATCTGATAGAGAAAAAAATTTCAGGTTTAAAGTTTCCTCCAAAGCACACCACCTTCGGGAATATAGTACTCCCTTGGCTAACTATAACTGCACTCAACCGGAGCCTTTTTGACCGAGGGGGGATTGGGTTGTCTGTTAAGCTATAGCTATCAGCGTACAGCAGTGGTGCTGCATCTGCAAATAAGTTGCGAGTACATCAGCATTTTTAGCACAAGTGGCCAAATTGGTAACAATGTGAAACATACCCAACGAAAATTTGGTTTATTTCAGTAATATGGCCCGCTATTTTATATCTCTTCACTTCACTCAAATGGTTGCTGCTCCCTGGCCTCTTCCTCGCAGTAGGTCACTGAAGTGGAGATTCTCTCTGGTTCAATCAGTAGCTTAACTCTATGGAAAACAGCCCAGAAAATCATTTACGCACAGAGGCCGAACTGCCAGGAACGGTTTAAATGCTAATCCCCGTGACTGGCCTCCTGCCAACCATCCAACAACACCCTCTACCCCTTTATCAGAGGCTGTTTTAACATCTCATCCAGAAAACAGAGGCTCTGTCTGTCTGTTCGGGTATGTACAGGAGACAGTATACCACTCTGCAAACAAGCAAGGGAGTTCTCCCAACGACTTGGACAAGAGTTATACCTCAACTGACACCTAAAAATAGTTAACCAACTCACTATCACAGTGCTAACGGTGGGAACTTGCAGTGTGCAAATGGGGAGCACATTTCCCACAATACAACCTGAACACTCAGTAGAGCAGTATTGCAAAGATTCCTGCACAGCAGCCCATAAGTTGCCAGGCCTTTATGATCATGCCAAACAATTTTATAAATTCAAAAACTGGCACTTTTAATTGCATGAATTGCTCACTAGCTACAAAAATATAAATAAAAGATTCCTCAAATGCAACATTTCAAACTTCTGCTCAAAAATCCTTTGTCGACTTGAGGTTAACAGGGTGTGAAAGGAACTATAGACTTGCAGGTCGATCCTTCTTCCTTTATAAAAGGAAGCTATGTATTACAGTAGGTGAAAATGTTCAACTTTGCACCACCCAGAAGAGCTTTCACCATCACATCACTACAACAATAGGTCAGAAATTGGAAATGTTGTTACAAGGAACTCACCTTGAGTTTACCCAATGCCTGCTCATGATATACAAGGCATATATGATATACAGGAGCGTGATGAAATATTCCACACTTATCTGGATGAATGCAGCTACTATAACAAGCTTAACACCATTCAGGATAAAATAGCTTGATCAACTCTTCATCCACCACCTTCAATGATACTACCTCCACCATTGGCTATATATCACAAAGTGTATAATATCTACAGGATGCACTCCAACAATTCATCAAATCTCTTCTGACAGTACTTTCTAAACCTGTGACCTCTATCACCTAAAAAGGACAAAGACAGCAGATTCAGGGGAAAATCATCTGCAAGTCTCTCTCCAAGCCCCACATACCTTTCTGATTTGGATCTATGCCACCATCCCTTCACTGTTGCAAAGCCACAATCCTGGAACTCCCTCCCTAACAGCACAGTAGATCTCCCAACACCCCCAAGGGCTGCAGTGGTCAAAGGAGGAGCTCACCACTGTCTTCTCCGAGGCTATCGGAAGTGGACAATAAAGACTGGATTAGCCAGTGACATCTACACTCCATGAGTGGATTTTAAAAAGGTGGAATCTAATTCTTCACACTGTGACACAGGCAAGCACTATAGCCAAGTTAGCTTTAGGCCGATCTCACAAATAGTGAATGAGCCGAATAATCAGTTGGTGAAACGTGATGAGTTTTGGTACTCTTGGTTACGGATCAATACCAGCCAAAAGGAGTTGTTTCATTTGTCCACAAAACACTTTGTGAAGAAGGGACAGCACGTTCATCAGGGTATGGTTTTGGGTAACCCCTGTGGCAAGATTTTAATGTGTCAGGCAGATCGTTGACAAGATTATTTACTGCAAATATAGCTCGCTTCTGAGAGTCAGGAAGTAGTCGTTATGTGGGAAGAACTTGAGTTTTTGAAAAGGGAGGAGGGGTGGGTGACAGGGGGAGGCAAGGAACCCATGGTTTTGAAAGTCAAAGAGTGAACGAGTCAGAGTTGGAGAGGGGCGAAAGGCCTTGGTTTCAATTTGTAACCACCTACGGATGAGGGCTATGATATTAGAGAGTATGTTTAAAGGAATGGTAGAATTGTTCAGAACATGACCATGTTTATCCTACGGAGAAAAAAATTAATTTTGCGCAATTATATTACTTCCCTAAACAACAATCTTCTGCAAATACCTATAAAACAACACAAGGGAATTAACCCTTCAAGCAAACAGATGAGTGAGTAATACAAAGTACATCTCTGTGGCACTGATAATGGAGTTATTTATAAATCTGTCTCCCTTTGATTTTTCCAGTTACTCATTGCTCACCAACACCGTCTCACAGCCTTTTGTCTCATTGCCACCTCTCATGACTAACTATGCCTTGCACTCAAATCATTTCACCGGTTCACCTTCTCTCAGTCTGCAGCAGTTTGCACTCCACACATTTCTCCCGCTCAGTGCTTGCCTTTAAGCAAGAAAGGGTCAGCGGAGGCTCCCAAAAATAGCAGCACAAAATTAAGTTTGGAACGACTGAACACAATACAAACAGAACTGCTATAGATAAAAGTGAAGATAAAATCTAAACAGTCGAAGACTGTTGCAATCAGTGGCTGCTATTAAAAATACAAATAATGACCAAAGATGTTAGCTCACCACTACTTTTTCCTAGGACAATGAGCGATGCTAGTCCAGGCCACTCACATTACGTCCCACACATAAACACAATTTGATTTGCACAATAATTTTTACCACTTAAGAATGACCAGTTTTGTCACTGATAAGAAAGATTCTTTTGTAAATCATTTCGATATTTGGCTCAGTATGTCGAGAAATAAACCGGCAAAAAGCAGGACTGATCTTGGCTGCATTACCTACCACTCTATGGTGACCTGGTAAACTGACCAACTAGGCTTTCCCACTTGGGTATAAAAGGTAGGGAGGGTTTAGCGCTGCCCATAGAACTGGAACCCAGCATAAATTAATAGCCCCAGAAGGCAAAAAGAGATCGTAAAGCAAGTGACTAGTTCATTGTAAAATATACACAATGTCCCCAATCCACTACTTGTAATACGCAATGTAATAAGGGCGGAGAGACAGAGGGGGAGAGACAGAACAAGTGCATTAGTGAGTAAATGGAAGTGCTTTTTTTTGTCCTGTATGCGCGCCTGTGCAGGAGGGAGTGTGGAGTTTGGTGCGGAATTCTCTCTCAATTTGTTCTCAGTTGATGAGTTTTAAAAGGTTCGCTGAGGTCAGATTTCATCCAGTCACTCCGCAGGCACAAGGTCCTCATTCACAGGGAACTGAATCACCCAGCACTCTCGCCATTGAAACTCCTTAACATGCGATGAAGACTCATTTCCAATACCACGAGAGACAGAGCAAATCCCACAAGCATAATCTAAACTGGCAAGAGGATATTTGCTGTGCTATTGAGGGTGCAGGCGGCCCTCTCTATAACAACAGTAGCAGCTTTTGCTGGGCCTCGCTTAGCCTCCCCGCCCCCCCCCCCCCCTCCCCAACAGCCATGCTGTGTTTAATCGGTGACTCATTAATAGATAGCACGCCGCCTAGATCCTAGGAAACAAAACAGGATTAAAAAGGCTCAACTCTCAAAGAAGCAAGCGCTTACCTTACAAGCTCCTCAGTTCTTTGAGATTTTTTGCCTTCATGAAGGGACAGGAATTCTGGACACTTCGCAAGACAGAATCATTTCCTCATACTGCTTCCAGCCTCCCAGATAAAGAAGTCAATGTTTCCCCTACCGTCACAGGGATTATGTTACATCAGTTTCGTTGGCCCGGTCCTTTAACCACTCAAAACAAGTTTCATGACGTTTACCAAAGGCATGGCTACGCCCCCCGATCCAGCACAAACCGCAGGAGTGGAGTTTCATGCAAGCTTTGAATCTCTCACAGCCGCTCAGTGCCCGAGCTGCTGCATTCTGCTTCACTCCATCGGCAGCCTTCTGCTGAAGCGAATCTTTATAATCTTCCTGCCACCACAGCCCTGCACAAACGACCGTACGGACCGATTCGATTTCCCTCAAAGCAAATGGGCTGCAGATTAATGAGTTCACTTCCCTCACCCGCACACCCCACCCCCTCAAAGAAAACTGCCCTGATGGATTTCTTAAATTAGTTCTTCTTGTGCAATGACTAGAAAGTTTAGCGACTGACAACCCTCCACCCCTCTCCCCCCTTTAAAGCTTCACTAAACTGCAAATAAAATCGCAGCGCTACGAAAACTTGTGATTTCAAATAAACCGGTAACGTGAGACTTCTGGCTTTGTCCAACCCAGTCCAACACCGGCACCTCTACACAATGGCATATAAAATGCGAAGCAAGAACTTGTATTTTTGTTTATAGCGCATCTCTTAAGTATTCAAGTGCTTTGCATACAATGGATTTGCTTTAAAGCGGTGGGATTGTCGTCAGCCTGGCAAACTGATCGGCTGTGATATCCAGCATTTGTTGTGTTCAACAAGATGAACGAATGGTTGGATTTCTTCACCCTCGTGGTACAGGGTGGCTCAAATATTGGAGAGATACCAGATCATTAATGCTAATATGACACAATTTGCAAAATACAGAAGCAAACTATTTCAGTCATGAAAACCACGCTCCACACCAGCCACCGCACACCCTTCTTCACCCAACCCTATCAGAATATCCTTCTATTGCAGAGAAGCCTCTGAAGGCACACTGGTATAAACCTACCTAGGAGTCAAGGTTCAAGTTCCAGCAGCTCCAGAGATGTGTTATAACATCGCCGAAATGGTTGATGAAAAATACCTATCCTTCTACTCCATGTTCCCTCATGCAATGTGTTTACCCAGTTTCTGAAATAATTCTGTGCTGTTCACTTCAACTACTTCACTAGGTTGCAAGGGCCACATTCAATCCTCCTCTGGGTAAGCAGGTTTCTCCTAAATTCCTTATTGGGTTTATTACTGACTGTCTTATTTTGTGACCCTAGAAACAGAACTTCCCCAGTTCAAACCTCCCCTCCAATCCCCTCAAATGGAAACCCAGCCTCAAATTGAGGTGATCAAAATGTCCATTTTGCATGATCTCGCTTAATTGCCAATGGAGATCAACCCTAGCTCAGCAGGTAGCACACTCTCGCCTTAGAGGTTTGTGGGTTCATGTTCCACTCCAGAAATCAGAAATCAATCTATGCTGCCATATCCAGTGCATTACTCAAGGAGGGCCGAACTGTCACAGGCATCATCTTTCACAAATTGTTAAATCAAAGTCTGCTCTGGCCTTCCAAATGTAGATAAAAGATCAACATCAAAGACCACTGCAATATTTCAAACAAGGCAGTTCTCCCTCATTTTCTAGACAATAAAGAAACTGCTGTATGTGGGAGCATGCTGTGTGCAAATAGACTGCCACATTCCCTCCAGTACAACTGTTGCTACATTCTAAAAGTGATTTACAGAGGTTCTGAAAGACAATATGCGAATACAAGTTTCGTGGAACAGCCAACAGCCCCTAAACTCATCAGTGATATCATTTAGATGGGAGGTATGGAAAAAATGTCTTGAGATCAGGGCTGTGGCATGTTGAGGCAAGGTATGAACCTTGCTCTGTATCTGCCATGTTGTAACATTACTGAACGCCTGACCTTGACAATGAGTGCTTCAAATGGGAGGACGTAAACAAAAATCCAACTGAGCCACAGGTCTGGCAGGCAGCAAGATGTAAAAGAGGGTGGCTCTGAGGATGCATTAAAGTTTCAGCCTCAAGTATCTTCTCGTACTTCAGTCTTCTGGTATTGTGCTTCCAAACTTTAAATCACTACTGGAGAACAGATCATTAAATTGCCTGAAGTGAAAAAGTGAAATGTTCAGGTCTCATAAATCTGACGCCATGCATGCAGAACATGAGCACACACAATTAACCTGCTGTGCCTCCACTGTCTCCAAGATAACATTATCATTTGCCTGACAACAGAGTTGAGAATGGACAGAATAAATATTCCTTTGCCTGACAGAAAGCTGGAAAACTGGTGGGAAAATATAACAGATGGGAATGAGTTTGGATTCCCACTGATGAGGGTGAAAGAGAGTCATTACTCATTTTTGTTTTTCATTGATACAGCACACTGCAGACTTTCAACTTGGAAGGGGCAAGAAGGCAAGTGGGTGACAGAATTAAGGCAGGTTCACTTTACTAATTACTTAGGTTTATCTTTTTTCCCCACCTCCAGCCCCCTGAACAGTAATGACTTGTATCCAGTTCCACAGGTCCAGACTTACTGCTGCTTTAACCAGGGGCCATATGTCACATCCACACACAAGCAAGGATGGTCAGGCTGTGATGGTGAGGAATATGAGAAAATAGAGCTACAGCTGATACTGCACTGATCTACATCCTTGTCAATGACAGCAGGAACTTGGGCTGATTTTCCTTTTGTTAGTAGAGGCCAAGGTTTTCCTATTGGTATTCAGCTAGATGGCATAACACAGACCTTCTTTACTTTAGTGGCTTGGCTCGTTATGTGGATTGCAGAGATTTAGGGAAGGCAGTGACGTAACGGCAATATCAATGGACTAGTAATCCAGAAGCGCTTGCTAATGGTCTAGTGACATGGGTTCAAACACTATCATGGCAGAAAATGAAATTTGAATTTTGAAATAAATTTAGAATTAAAAAGCTAGTCTAATGGTGACAATGTAACCATTGTCAATTGCCATACAAACCAATCTGATTCACTAGTTTCCTTCAGGGAAGAAAGCTAGCATCCTTACACGGTCTGACCTGCATGTGATTCCAAACCCACAGCAATGTGATTAACGCTTAGCTGCCCTCTGAAGTAGTCCTACCAAGCCACCAGCTCAAAGAATTGGCAATAATTGCTGGCCTAGCAAGCAATGCCTACATGATTATTTTAAAAAGTCATATGATTAGTAAAAACACATATCTGATTGTTAATTCATTAACATGAGCAGAAAAGTGGCGCAACATAGAATTTACACATAAATGCAACTGGAACTGACAGGAACAAAAGTACAGACACTAAATTATACATTAACAAGGGAAGTATTTTAAAATGCAAGTTACTTTCAAATGCACACCATTTTAAACTTGGAATTCAATAAATGAGGGTTCATATGCCAGTTTGCTATTTATATTGCTAAACATGGCTCTATTATTCTGGTGACAGAGTTCTAGACCTGTTGGATGAAGGGAGACACATTTAGCAGCATAATCACTGGGAATTGGCTCAGGAGTGCTGGCACCCTGGAATTAAAACTGCCCTGATAATAGAGCTTGCTTTTTAAATGCAATCATGAGACCTTGGCATCTTTGGCCCTAAAAGTTAAGGGTCAACCACATTACTGTGGGTTGGGATTCACATGCAGGCTAGACCAGGTAAGGATGGTAGTTTCCTTCCATAAAGAACATTAGCGAACCAGACGGGTTTTTCGGACAATGGTTTTACAATCATTATATCCTTAATTCCAGATTCTTTACTGAATTCAAATTTCACCATCTGCATGGCAGGATTCAAACCTGGGTACCCACAAAATTGCTTGGGTCTCTGGATAATAGTCCAACAATAATACAACTAGGCCATTGGCTTATTAAAGGGGAGGCAATGAATCTTTCCACAAAATTACACACCTTTAGTTCAACACAGGTTGAAACCACAACTGTGAGGGAGGAGACCTTGTGTTGAAACAAAGCTAAGTTACACTAGAGCACTGCCACCAACTCGCTGATACATCAGGGATTTCAGTGGGATTTCAGTATAGCCAACGGGCATATCAAAGCAAAATGCTGTGGGTACTGGTAATTTGAAATAAAACAAAACGCTGGGAGAAATTCAGCTGGTCTGGCAGCATCTACAGAGAAAGAAACAGTTAAAGTTTCAAGTCCTGCATGACTCTTCTTTGTAACAGAAAGGAGCTGGAAAATGCAGTTTTTTTTATGCTGTACAGACAGCAGCAGCAGCAAATTGAACAGATCGAGTGTCTGCCCAGGGCAAAAGACGTAGGCAGTGATAATGTTGGTAAAGGGGAGCTAGAGGTGTAAATAAGTGCAAGTGTTAACTGTTTGGAAAAAAGAGAAAATGGATCCATTCTGTCAACAGCAGAACCAACAAGACATGAAGAGGAGCTGTTAAGGAAATATGAAGTACAAAAGATCATACTCTGAATTTGTGGAACTCAATGAATCCGAGAGGCTGTAAAGTGTTTAAATGGAAAATGAGGCATTGTTCTTCCAGCTTATGCTGTGCTTTATTGGAACATGAGCAGACATAGGATGAAAATGTTAGTGTGGGACCAAGATGGGTTGTTGAAGATGTCTATTTCTAAAGCATCTGTATCAGAATTCACATTCAACAACAAAAACAGAAATTTCTGGAAAAGCTCAGCTGACGTTTTCCAGCAATTCTATTTTTGTTTGATTTACACCATCTGCAATTCTTTCAGTTTTTATACAGAATTCACATAACTGATTTTGTCCCTCCAAACATAGGATATACTTTATTTCATAAATAAATTATGCATACTGTAAGTTAGTAACACAAACAGCAAGCATTGATTTTATGTCTTGACTGTTGCATGTTAAAGCACACCTTTGTGACCGGTTTTGACGAATATCATGAGATATTCTGCTTCTATTGGGAGACAGAGGGCACAAATTTAATATGATTGGCAAAATAACTAAAGGAGAGATCAGTGAAAAAATTGCTCTAAGTTATGATTTAAAAGCACTACTGCAAGGGGTGAGGAAGTAGAATCAACTGGACAAATATTGAAGGGAGTAATCTGACACGGTTAAGGGGAAGCATCAGGAAAGTAGGGCTAATTGGGTAGCTTTTTAGAAGAGCTGAAATAGGCATGTAGGACCAGATGGCCTTCATGTATTGCATAATTCTAGGACTGTACACACAAAACTAATGACACATTCCCTATAGAATACCAGCATTGATGCACTAAGTTAGTTTATGATTAAATTGGCCCACCATATCATCCCCAATCACAAGTGACCCTGCATGTCACTGCGCTGCGCCTAGGATCTCCCCTTCCTACACATGGGCAACTCTTCAAAGACACGTTATTCAGTTTGCCCTATGGCACTCTGCTGTGTTTATGTATTGCTGCTGCTCATTGTCTAACTATGGTGCCTGCATTTCTTTTTGAACAACAGCCTCTCTTGTCTCTCTGCCAGTTTTGCTCATATTAGATTCATGGAGCAAGAGATGTTTCAGCTTTGCTAATAAGCTGGTGAAAAAAAGTTTTGAATAATTACAACATTACAAAAGCAAGCAATCTTATTTTTTGACCAGCAAAACTTACAAAGCATACCAAGCCCTGTGCGAGTTTTATAAATTATGTTCAATTTTAGAATAACTCCCATTTATTGCAAGTCTGTGAGATATTCCATTAATGGGCTAAGGTAAATCTTCACTGACATTACATGGGAATGAAGAAAAAAGGCAGAATTATTCCTCCAGGTGTCTTGATGTGCTCCTTTATTAATGCTCTGGCAATGCAATTTATTGCCAAAGCAGTTTAATTCCAATAAGTCCTTTGCTTGGACGACATTTCCAAACATTTTAGACTCTGCCATCTAAAAGGAGAAGGCTACCTTCAGGAAGGAGAGAATTATGTTAAGATTTCCTACCAAAGCGAAATATTCTTAAAACACCCAAGCACCGAGTCCCATCAGCTAAATATTTTTGCCTGCTCCTGCCTACAAAATCCAGTACACATTATAGCACTTGACACATCCTTAAACTGCTTCACAGAGAAGAAGCCACTTTTCGAATTGTAGCTGTTTAGTTACTGTGAAAATGTGGCAGCTAATTCCATATAGCAAAAGGCCAGGAACAGCAGTGAGATAAATTATCAGCTAATTTATATTGGTGGCAGAGGGATAAATATTGATCCAGAGCACCAGGAGAAATTGCCCAACACATTTTCATAGAAGACCATGAGATCTTTCACCACAACAACAAGTGGGTTTGACAACTCACCTTACTAGGAAATTATTCCATTTTCCACCCGTTCTAGCCCCACCCTTCCAAATTCTCATTCGCCTTAAAGTGCTTGTTAAACACATGAAGTGCTGGGTATCAAGAATGCAACTGATATGACCAGCCAGTTCCAGCTGGTTCAGGGAAGTAAGTTTAAAATTAGCAAGGCTCCTCATGTGCTCTTCCTGCAGCCCTGTGGGGCTCCTCTCATTGCCACACTTCAAACAGAATGCATCAACTGGAGAAGCTTCATGAAACTGACAGTACTGTATACTACAAACTGCCAGGTTGTGGATGTAGTATGCATTTAAATCAAGAAGAATTAAGCACCATGCATCGTTAGCAAAATATCAATAACAATATTCCAGGAGTTTCCATAGTCACATTGCTCTGGCAAGTCATATCAAAAAATATATATATTTTGAATTTTTCTTGATGAAATTTAAATTTCTCCTTGTGTCTGTGAGGATCCCTGCCATATTTCAGAAATGTGCTGTGGCAGAAAGAATAATGCACTCTTATGAATCAATTGATGTGTTTCAGGAACAGCTAAATCAATTACACTGAGATGCAGGCACAGTTAAGAAGAACACAGTAACCATTCGAATACTGTAAAATCACACAAACAAAGGTGATCAGCCAATTCAATGGTTCTTGGAAAATGTTGTTAAGAATACCGGGAGAATTCACTCTTTATTCACTGCTCTGAAATCTTTAGAGATCCCTAAAGGCAGAGGGATAGCCATTTCAGGTCTTATCCACTGGCAACACCTCCAACAATGTAGTACAGGTTTTCCCTTTACACTGCACAGAAGTACATGAGAGATAATGGGAATTGCAGATGCTGGAGAATCCGAGATAACAAAGTGTGAAGCTGGATGAACACAGCAGGCCAAGCAGCATCTCAGGAGCACAAAAGCTGACGTTTCGGGCCTAGACCCTTCATCAGAGAGGGGGATGTGGAAAGGGTTCTGGAATAAATAAGGAGAGAGGGTGAGGTGGACTGAAGTTGGAGAGAAAAGAAGATAGGTGGAGAAGACAGTATGGGTGGGGAGGCAGGGAGGGGATAGGTCAGTCCAGGGAGGACAGACACATCAAGGAGGTGGGATGAGGTTAGTAGCTTCACACTTTGTTATCACAGAAGTACATGACTCCATTTTGTACCACAGTCAAGTCAAATTTGTGCTCAGGTCAATTGATACCTGGGCAATAGGCCATTTCTAGTTTGTAACAAGTTGGGTGAACAGACCAAGGCTCTTTTGGCTGGAATAATGACTGAAGAATGATTAGATGGCGGTCTTTAAGATTAAGAAGAAATTTGATCGGACAGAGGTATGTTTCCGGTTCCGAAGAGTCGTACTTAACTCGAAACATTAACTTTATTTCTCTTCCAACAGAGACTTCCTGACCTTTTGTATTTCTTGAGCACTTTCTGCTCCATATTACAGATGGTTCCAGTTGTGTGGGGGATTTGGAAGGGTCTACAACTATGGATCATAAATACAGTTATATAAAATCACCAATTAAAAAAAGCCATTCAGGAGGAAGAACTTTCGAGAGAGTGGAACTCGAATAAATGGAAACAAGGTCAAAGCCTTTATCTTGCACTCATCAGGCTTAGACATGAGAAACAGACTTGAGAAAAGAGCTACTAATTTATACAACATGAATAACAGCTGCTGAATGATAGTGTTCAGACCTGGCAGGTAGATGTAAGATCCAGAGTTCACAATTCTTGCTGCATCTCCATGCCAATAATGGCCCGACCAATTAGAACTGTATAAATTAGTGTACCTTCCCTTTTCTATGTTTCTTGTGTCCTAGTTCTGACGAGTGCACGACAAAAAGATTCACTTGTTGTCTTCATTGAGCAATGTTTAAGTGCTGTACTGATGAACAATTACTTAAAATAGAACTCATCACTACATGGTGTGTCTGATGTGCATAGAATTATGTATGAAAGATGAATATAGTAAGTCCGGAGGGAGAAAGGGATGGAAAGATATATTAAGGTAAATATCAACACAAACCATTTGGCCAAATGCTATATAAAATGCTAAGTAATTAAAGAAATTCTCCCAAAGCTTTTGACAAAGTTTGACTGATAACAAAGGTTACAGTATCATTATGCAATGGTGCACATGCTAGTTAAGACCAATTAAAGCGTCAAAATCTAAGGAAAGAATCCAGTGAGCAATACTATATAAAAACTATCTTCACAGGGTGCCAACGACAGCTTACTTAACCACTGAAACAGTTAAAACAAAAACAAGCTTACTCAACAAACCCACGCTTGTTCCTGCTGCTTTTTGATGTATCATATTCATTTAAGACTGCAATGTAATTCAAAAGGCAACAAATGCAGGACATACAAACATAACTCTCAGTTATCTGTACACGCACAAGAAAGCTTTTGGATGGGGGATGGACGGAGACGTTTTGACTCAGAATACTAACTCACAGTCAAAGCTAATGTCTCCGAGCAGAATTCCAGATATCAACTATTTAAGCTCCTCTGGAGCCTTTATCTAACTCAATTCCCCAAACCAATTTACCGCAGCTTTACTTAATAATTATCCCAACCAAGACACAGACAAATTAGAAGAAAGAAAAGAGCTGACAGCATGGAAGGCTAATGTGGTTTGATACCATTGAATCACGTCACAGAGACAGGACAAAACACTCTCTTCCCCCTATTCTCTTGTGATGGCTTGAGGACAGAATAAAACATGTGGGTGGCAAAGAAAAGGAGACTGCAGCTATATTCATATCTGTATCAGCTAAAAAGGGGTAAAATGGTTTACTCCTGCTCCTAATTTGTATATTTACACATTAAGGTCTCACTTATCCCATTAGCAATGCAATGGATGCAAAACATTAAGAACTAGCATTCTCAAAAAGCTCTGAACAGCCAAATCACAACAGAGATACATTAAACACACAACTTTTTAAAAGCACAATGCATGTGAAATAAATTTCAATCTCAACTGCAATTAGACTGAAATCTAAAATTATCCTTTGAAAAAACTGCCTTGATTTATCCAACCATTTCTGTTTTTAAAAATAAGCTAGCAATCCCAAAGTTAGCTATGTAGTTTCAGAGTCAAGTATTGTAATTTATTTTCAGCAGATCATTTGGTAATGAGCAAAGTACAGATGCAGGATTTCCGAAAGCCTCACACTGTCAACGAACTTTCCCCCACCTAGTTGTGCTGAGAAAAGTCTCTGAAAACTGCAATAGCTACAGTTGACTCTAGGGCTATTAAAACATAGGGTACACATTTGATTTAATTCAGTTCTGAATGTTATGAACAGACCTTCAACAGCCCTTACTGGTATCTCTCAGTTTTCTTTTGCCCTGCTGGTTAGCAGCAGCCTGGGAGCAGAACTTATCTAGAAACCCCGGTTTAACAACTTTATAAATTTCCAAACCTGTGACACTCTGTGGAAGAAACGTGACCCGAACAATCACAAGATCACTAAAGAGGGAATTTCACACAACAGAAGGTACAGTTTGCCTCTAACCAGCTTAATCATAAAGCATGCAGGAAGTAACTTAAGTGCTCTGGTTTGCCAATCTCAGTGGTTCAGGATTGAGCTGATGTTTCTGGACTCAGGGTTCAGTATAAAACCATACAGAATTATCTGCCAACTACCCAAGACAAACAAAGCCAGCACCTTCCTTAGTGCTGGTACATACCTGTAGCTCAACCTTATAAATCTTAAAATTAGAATGAAACAATTCTAAGTTTTCAGTCTTTCCTTCTTACATGTCGATTGTAAAATTGCATCTATTTTCTCATTTCTTCACAGTATTTATCCCCATTCTGTCTTCAAAATTAAACCTAGAGCCTATTAGCAAGTGGGGTTGGCTTGAGAGTCCCTTAAAAAGTGGCAGATAGGACCCCATTTCAGGCTTTCCAATTTTCAGAAGTGCCTTTTAAGGGAGTGAGCTGGTTCAAATCAAGAACTCACACCTGCCACTCACTGACAGGGCAGCATCAATGCACAGATTGATACTGCATACTTCGCTAGAATTTTCATGAAGTTAGGTTTGGTTTTTAAAAGGCTTGTGGTTCAAGGCAGGAGAGAGGACTTGAGCCAAGCATTAGGAACCTTTGAAAGGTAAGTTCAAAAAGTGCTCGTGGCCCGCTTACCTAGGTACACATCTTTCCAGCCACACTCAAAAACAAGTGCATCACTAAGCCCCTCCTCCCAGGACTCTAATGTGAACTCTCGACTGGGAATACATAATGAGGCTTAACTGAGAGACCCAAAGTCCATTATTATGCAGTCACAGAGACAGACATCACAGAAACAGACCCTTTGATCCAACTTGTCCCTGATGACCAAATTTTCCAAACTAAACTAGTCCCACTTAACTGTACTTGGACCATATCCCTCTAAACTTATCCCATTCATGTTCCTGTTCAAATGTCTTTTAAATGTTGTAACTGTATCTGCATCTACCACTTCCTATTGCAATTCATTCCACATACGAACCATCCTCCATATGAAAACGTCACCCCTTAGGTCCCTTTTAAATATTTCTCTTCTCACCTTAAAAATATGCTCCCTACTTTTGAACTCCCCCACCCCAGGGAAACAACCTTTGCTCTTCAACTTATGTATGCCCCGCAATTTTATAAACTTCAAGAGATCATCCCTCAACCTTCTACGCTCCAGTGAAAAAAGTCCCAGCCTATCCAGCCTCTCCTTATAACTCAAATCCTCCAGTCCCAGCAACATCCTGGTAAATCTCTTTTGCACTCTCTCCAGTTTATAATATCCTTCCTACAGTTGACCAGAACTGTACACAGTACTCCAAAAATAACCTCACCAACATGCTGTACAACCTCAGCATGATGTTCCAACTCCTATACTCAATGGCCTTAGCAATGAAGGTAAGTGTGCTAAATGCTTTCTTAATGCCCTGTCTAACTGTGATGTAACTTTCAAAGAACTATGTACCTGCACCCAGGAACTACGTGCCTGGCAATACTACCTAGGGACCTATCATTAACTGTACAATTCCTTCCCTTATTCATGTTACCAAAACGCAATACCTCGCATTTATCCAAATTAACTCACTCTAGCACTCCTCAGCATATTGGCACAATTGTTCAAGATCCCTTTATAATCTTAGATACCCTTTTCACTGTCCAATATACCATCCGGAATTCTAAATCTGCCATGATAAATGGAAGTATTCTTAGATTAGCTTATATATAAAAAAGAAAATTAATTTTGGTGGGAGTGAGTGTGGGGAAACAGACAAGATGGTGGGAGGATTTACTAATTAATACCGATTCAAACAAGTTGGGTCAATCAGCTAGTGAGAGACAACTGTCAATAAATAAGCATATGGCAGTGTCCAAAGATGATTAAATAAAACCTTGGATTAATTATTCACTATTTTAATGATGCCCAAATTCTGAAGATTGCTAGCGAGGGCCACATATTCTGTAATTTCCTCACCAAACCTCTCCACTTTCCTTTCAGGCAGTCCTTAAAACTCAGTTCGTTTATTTCTTCTAATATCCCCTTGTTTAATCCAGTGCCAATTTCTTGATTACACTTCTAGTGAAGAGAGGCAGGATTTATTTTTAAACATTAAAGGATGTAATATAATAGCCAGTTGTTGTATCACCAGGTCCTCTTCGCCTGGAACAAAGCGTTTTAGTCAAGGGTTGGCAAGTATAGTGCGTACTGTACTTTTACGATGTTACCAACTGGTGGCACTCAATAAGTGAGGTCTGGACCCATTTTAAAATGGATTGAAATTCAGACGGAGAAATGAAACATGTTTCAGATTCAATCTCACGGCGAGTAAAATATAGTGAGGTTTTTCAAACTTGCTAACCAAATTGTCAGTCACTTATTCAACACCTGGTGAAAGGCTATACTCGAAAATCATAAAAAAAAACTCAAGTAACAGCTGTCAGGAAAAACTATCCTGAACGAAGTGCTAATTTATAATCCATCACATGCAGATTACATACTTGGAAATAGTTTTTTAAAAACTGAAGTCTGATATTCACTCCTCACCCATAAGGGAATTAGGAATCCCAATTCAACTGTTTTTCTTTAAAAAAAAACACAGCACATATGGCCTTTTGTCTCTGATTCTACGCATTTAAGACGTTTAAAAATCTGTTTTATTAAAAAAACTGCTCAATAGTTATGAAATAAGTTTATACGTGGAGCTGACATTATGACCTGTGAACGAGGAAGGGTGTTTGAACGAAAGCACGAAGACAGAACTATGTACACAACAGAATTATTCTTACCAGGGTGATGGTTATCTTTAGACAGGCTCCAATATACTGCCACATTTTTGAAAGTGTAGCTGAGAAACAAATCAATAAACGCTGAATAAACAGAGAAAGGTCTCTGGGCTGACTCTCTGCAGGAGGGAGGAAAAAGGAATAAGAATGGCCAAAATTTGAGAACTCATTATAGCTCACATTTTTTCCCCTTACCACAGCATTGAAGGTTCATTCTAAAGCCTTGCTATTAAAAGGAAAGATCCCTGCCAAATGGAGTCTTCTATATTCTTGAAGTGATTTAACATCTGCATACAACAAATGACTGTAGACCAGTTGGGTCAGTTAGCTCAGTTGGCCGGTTTGCAATGCAGAGTGATGGCAACAATGTGGGTTCAATTCCTGTACTGGGTGAGGTTACCACGAAGGACTCTCCTTCTCAACCTCTTTCCTCATCTGAGGTGCAGTGACCCCCAGGTTAAACCACCACCAGTCATCTCTCTCCAAGACAGCAGCCCAATGGGTCTAGTAGGAGTACGGCAACTTTACCTCTTATCAGCTACACAGGCCAATGGTGTTGTATGATCTCCTCCTGATAAAGCACCTTCCTCCATATTGCAGGCATTTCCTGGGCAAACTGCAATCTATCTTGGTCCCTTCCATGCTAATACGCATTTATTAATATTTTTCTCTCCTCGAGCAATCGAGAGAACAAGTTGGTATATGGTTGCTGCGAAAGCAAAAATTGCCTTGCTTTTGCACAACTTAGCACATTAGTGTGTCATTTTCTGGAGGCTCATAGCCTGGTGCCTACCAGCACAAAAATGCAGCCACACCAAACCTAAAAGCACAAGAGGCAGATCAGCTGGCAATGTTTACTGACCTGTCTAACCAAATCGGTCATCACTTTGAAGGCACTGCAGAACAATACTGGATGTAAAATATAACACAAACAATAATGAGAAGAATGAAGTGGTGTTACAACACTGGGCATGGGACTTGCCTTATTCAGGAGGCCTTCAAAAGGGTTTGAGCAGCCAAAGGTGTGGGCTGGGACCCTCAGTGGCATTGCAAGCAGAAATTTGGGGGTCATTAATTCAGAGGCAGAAATGCTTTCCCCTCTCCACCTACCGCCCTCAACATTTATAGGTCTTCACTACCCATTCACACAGCTCTTCCATCCTTTCAGAGGAGATACAATAATTTTTAAGCTATAAAGCGGAGACAGACTGAGTAAAAGTTTAGGAATCTCTGGTGTGGAGGATGGAGAATTGTGATAAAAGGTGCATTTTGAACTAGCAGCCTACGGACCATGTGCACGAAGAGGTTTAATAATTCACTTGTCCATATCTTGTAGCCATGGTGATTTCTTTTAAAATACAGTATGAGAGAGACACTTCCTGGAAAGTAATGGAGTCATTCATATTGAGAGAATTTATGAGCAAAGACAGTAAACAGGGTCATGGTTTGTACTTTCAGACAGTGTTTTCTAGAATTTTTTTGGACTTGGGAGAAACGCACATATCTTGGAAGAATCTTATTTATTTTGAGGAGGTTTTCAGAAGTCTTGGCTGATGCAGGGTGTGTAAAACAGTTTTTCCTGAGAAAAAGAGGAAAATTTAGGTCTGTAAAGAAAGAGGTTACTTCAGTGTCAAGAGTTTAGTTTGTAAGTTCCAGACCAGAATGTGTGGTTAAAACAATAAAGGGTTTATTTGAAGGTAAGAAAGCATAAGATCAGTTCTGGGAAGATACTAGCAAGAAGCTATCAAGATTCCCAAGGTGGGGAATACAACCAATGTTAAACTAAGTCCAATGGATTGAAAGAGAAAGAAATTCTCTCCGGTGTGGGTACTAGAATATTGTTGAGATTAATGGAATGGCATTTTACCTTGAGTTTGGAAATTTTAAAATATTATGTTATATTAAATAGTTGTTTATAATGTTGCATCTTCATTCCTTTTGTGTAATAAACCAAAACTACAGCATTGTGCGCTTATGTTTCACTGAAAGACCACCTTGGTAAAACGAAACTCCATCCATTCCAATTTCAATCTGAGACACATTTTGTCCAGTAATAACATCAGCTGGAATCATAACAGAATGATTCCAAGAACGAACGATATGGTATCAAAACACATATGTTAATCACTGGTATTGATGATATTAACACCAAGGTCACTGCTGCCAGTGTAGTTATTTAAGAAGATACTTAATATGATTTAGCCTCCACTATTTCAAAATGCTTCTCCAATTGCTGTCTTGCATCAACTATAATTCCCATCATAGAACTTTACAGCATGGAAACAGACCCTTTGCTCCAACTCGTCCATGGTGACCAGATATCCTGAATTAATCTAGTCCCATTGCCAGCATTTGGCCCACATCCCTCTAAACTCTTCCTATTCCAGCACCCATCCAGATACTTTTTAAACATTGTAACTGTACCAGCCTCCACCCTTCCTCTGGCAGCTTGTTCCACACATGCACCACCCTCTGCATGAAAAAGTTACCCCCTCAAGTCCCGTTTAAATCTTTCCTCATCTCACCTTAAACCTATGCCCTCTAGTTTTGGACTCCCCGACCCTAGGGAAAAGACCTGTTATTCACCCTATCCACGCCACTTGTGATTTTATAAGCCTCTATAAAGTCATCCCTCAGTCTCCGAAGATTAGATCACATGAAATCCAGGGAAAGCTGGCAAAATGGAAAATCTCGATAGCCTCTTCCTGGAGTCTTGTCATCTATAACATTATCAACGATGTAGATAACAAACAGCAATGGGCCCAGCACCAACTCCCTAGGCACACCACTAGTCACGGGCTCCAGTCCAACAAGCATCCTTCCGCTATTATTCTCTGCTTCCTACAATCAAACCAATTGTGTATCCAATTTTTCAGCTCTCCCTGGATTCCATGAGATCTAACCTTCCATAGCAGCTTACCATATGGAACCTTATCAAAGGCCTTACTGAAGTCCATATAGACTATGTCTACCACTGTGTCCTCAACCACTTTCCTAGTCACTTCAAAGGACTCTAACAAATTTGTGACACATGATTTTCCATACACAAAGCCATGCTGACTACTCCTAATCAAACCCTGTCTTTCCAAACACATGTAGATCTTACCCTCTGAATCTTCTCAAATAATTTACCCACAACAGATGTTAGACTTGCTGGTCTATAATTCCGAGGTGTTTTTTTGAAGGCCTTCTTGAATAAGAGCACAACATTCCAAGACCTCCCAGGCTCACATTTTCCAAATAATCTTTTTACAGCAGCTCCAAACAGGTCACCGAGTTAATCCAGTGAGTAACTGAGCTACACAGTCCAACGAGGTCTCAGGCTCGAGACCCTGCCTGTGCTGAAGTTGTTGGTTTTCCATCTGTCTTCAGTGGCATTTGCTTAAAGAATGACAAAAAAAACCTGCCATATCACTACAATGTGCGGTTGCCAGGCCTGGATTAGTCTTTTAGGGGTGGTAGATTTTTCTTGAAGTTAAATGGTTGTGATTTCAAATCCCATGCTTGAAGCACAAAGTCAGGGTTCGTACTTTCAGTGCAGTAGATTGCAATGCTATAGGGGGTGTTAACTTACAGATGAGAAAAACCAGGACCATTATCTGCCCTCTCCGGACATAAATTATAGCATGGTGCTACTTTGATGGAGCAGGGAGTACTGGCTGAAATCTTACCTGGAATCAAAACACTGAAAGAAATCATCTCACTGCTGTTTGTTGGGGCTTACTCTGTACAAAGTCTTGCTGCATAACAACGTCAAAGTTCTTCATTAATAGAGCACCTTGGGACATCCTGAGAATTGAAAGATGCTGCACAATGCAAGTTCGTTCTCTGCTTAGTCTGTGATGCTGTGCTGTGCTGTCCTCTCATTGCTCACCAATGTGGGTTTAAATGGCCTCAAGTGACTGGTAATCTATCGATAGTAGCCACTTGCTAGTGGTACTAAAGGATAGTCAGTGGACCTCTACAAAAGCCTATACTTTCAGACAGTATAAAAAGAAGGCGGCAAAAAGAATTACCAAGGACTTTTCTTTTTGAAAACAATATTCATCAAAGCAAATGCATCAAAATAAAACCTTAAAAAGTATCCTGAATCCAGATTTTGGACCTTGGGTCTAGTCAACAACAGACATATCCTGGGAATGGATAAAAGGTGGTGGTTTGATTTACTTTTGCAAGGATGGGTAGCGCATCAGCCTGGGGCAATGATGTTGGTTCAGACCATAAGTGGTGCAGCCGTGCTCACTACCTTATAGAATTGATCAGTGCTTCCAAATGTGTGCCCAAATGTTACACCTCAATGCCACTGCAACACGCTTCATAGTTGCTAAAATGTCAATTTGGTGATCACTTTGAAGCTTTCCTGTATGGGCTTGTTTTACGTAATCTGAATGGAAATTCAAGGGAGCACTGAATGACAAGATACATAATATACACACCCCTTCCACTGCCACCCTCCAAAGCAGAAGGAAATGGAGATGACGGCAGCAAGAGAGAGATATTCAAGGGTAGGTGGAGATAGCGCAATTAGGATGGCAGCTTTCAACAGCAAGTGACTGAGGAGCAGCTGTCTAAGAGGCTACAGTTAGAGTCAAGAGACCAAGAGACAAGTAAGATGGGAAAAGGTGCAGAGGTAAACACAGCAGAACTTAAAGACAATGGAAAGTTTGAAATTCACTACCTCACTGGGTTAGGTAGCAACACAGGTTGGCAAAATACACACATTAACAATCCTTTTTCTCAAAGTTCATCTGGCATTGCAACAACTGGAGTGGCAAAATATCAGTGCCGACATCAGACATCCCTAGGGTACAACATGGTCTAGCATCATGCTGCAAGGGGAAACTGAAAGTAGCAGAGCTCACATGTCACAAGTATACGCACGGCTCTGGGAGTGCCCTAATGTCTGGAATTTTCTCAAAAAACACCAAAGTCCATTCCCTTCAGAGTCTGCAGCTGAAAGCAAATTAGCCTCTCCAGCACACACAACCGTGAGCTTTGAAATATAGCCCACATGTACAACTTAAAATAATCCATCATGTTGCCAAATGCCAAGGCTACAAAGACATCAAAGAGCTCAGGACCATCTCCTTCGCTTAAGAACAAGCACATAAATACTTCAAATTCCAATCATGCGATTTTGGAACCTGGAGAATATCGCAAATCCTCCAGTCTAGGAAAGTGTATAAATTCTGCTTTAATTTTAAAGAAAAAGTAAACAGAAAACTTTCCAAATTAATGTACACATCACAGAACATCTTTTGCTAAGTTTTACACGCTCCACAACTGTTCATGGGATATTGGTCCTCAGGGCAGATCACCTTCACGAACTCCAAATAAATGTTTTCCACATGCGAGACTCAACTAGAATTGCAGTTGAAATTATTATACCTCTTGAAAAACTTCTTTTGCAATCTGGGAAGTGATATTAGTTGAATTTTTGATTAGTGACTGAAATTTTCTCAGACATTCCTACATACAATTCTTGTAAGGGTTTAAATAAGCAGATGGATGTGCACCTGTCATTATAGAGACACAAGCTAAGGGACCAGCCTGTCACAGCAGCCAGGTGAAAGGATTAGTAGCTAACTGTAACCTAAACAACACAGCAAGCAAATTTGCATTAATGCAATGCTTTTCATGTCCTCGGGACTGCCAAAAGATTCTTTTTAAAATATAGTCAATGGAGGGAAACATATTCTTCAATTTACACACAGTATGGCATCACGAACGGGGATGGGGAAGTGATGGCCTAGTGGTGTTATTGCTGGGCTGTCCAGAGACCCAGGGATGAGCAGGCTCAAATCCCACCACAGCAGATGGTGGAATTTGAATTCAACAAATATCTGGAAGTAAGAATCCACTGATGATGACCATGAATCCATTCAGAGATAATGGGAACTGCAGATGCTGAAGAATCCAAGATAATTAAGTGTGAAGCTGGATGAACACAGCAGGCCAAGCAGCATCTCAGGAGCACAAAAGCTGATGTTTCCGGCCTAGACCCTTCATCAGAATCCATTGTTGATTGTTGGAAAAACCCATCTCGTTCGTTAATGTCTTTTAGGGAAGCAAACTGCTATCCTTACTTGGTCTGGACCACGTGACTCCAGACTGCAGCAATGTGGTTGACTCTTAACCGCCCTCTGGCCAATTAGGGATGGGCAATAAATGCTGCCTGGCCAGTGAAATTCTCATCCCGTGGATGACTAAAGGAAAAAAAACATTTAAATTTATGAGGTAATCTACATTCACTGGCAATTTTTTTTTAGGGACAAATGTTAAGCCAAGTCTCTGGGAGAATTCCTCTCCCCCCTTAAGTGTCATATTACATCGTACATTTATCTTTAACAATGCAGGATTCACTTATTCTGCATTGAAGCCTAGATTAGGGGCTCATGTCAGCAAACAGGGTTCAAACACACAGCTTATAGAAATCCTACAGTGTGGAAGCAGGCCATTTGACCCATCGAGACCACAGTGACCTTCCAAAGAGCATCCCACCCCACTACCCCATCCCTGTAACCCTACATATCTCATGGCTAGTCCATCTACGCATCCCTGGAAACTATGGGCAATTCAGCACGTCCAATCCACCTAATTGACACACCCTTGGACTGTGGGAGGAAATCCATGCAAACACAGGGAGAACGTGCAAACTCCACACAAGACAGTCGCCAGAGGGTGGAATTGAGCCCAGGTCCCTGGTGCTGTGAGACAGCAGTGCTAAACACTGAACCACCGTACCAGCTTGAAGACAAGGAAACTATTCACTAAATTAACACAAGTTTATTTGTCATTTCTTTATAAAAGGTTCATGACATGGACCACTGACTAAATTTAGTGCCCTGCTCCAGTTATTTCCATAAGAATTAAGATAAATAGGCCATTCACACTCTCAAACCTGATCCAGCTTTCATGGTTAATCTATGACTTCTACTCCACTTTATTGATGGAGTTCACAAAAATGGTGAAAATGAAGAAAGACAAGTAAAATATTTTAAAGACATAGTAAGAACTGCCAATGCTGGAGTATGAGATAACAAAGCGTGGAGCTGGAGAAATACAGCAGGCCAGGCAGCATCAGAGGTGCAGGAAAGCTGAAATGTCAGCTTTCCTGCTCCTCTGATGCTGCCTGACCCGCTGTGCTCATCCTGCTCCACACTGTTATTTTTGAAAATATTTTAAATGTGGTTTCTTAAGATAGGTATGCATTTGGTCTAGAGGGCTTTAAAAGGTTATATTGTGAGGCTGAAAACACTCAATTGTGTAATGTGAAGAAATCAGCAAAGCAAATAATATGGTTCTTCAGAACTGGTTCAGCAATTCTGAAGAACATTTATACTGGACTTGAAACTTTAACTGTTTCGGTCTCCTCAGATGCTATCAGACCTATTGACTTTCTCCAGCATTCTGGTTCAAATTTCAGTATTTCACTTTTACTTAATAAATATTTTAGCAGCTGGAAATTTTTTCAGAAGCAATGAATCCTTAAGCTTCTCAAACTGCAATTTTTGTCTTTCTCCTAAAAATAATTCACTTTGTTCTTCCATTTCTTTCACTTACACCATAGGATTTAAATGTATTTATACATTACAGTATGAGTTATTTAGCACATAATTTTAAAAACATTAGTTCCTCTTTCAAGATTTTTACCCCATCCTCTCTTCCTCCTCTTTATTCTTATTGCACCCTAGGCTACAGCCAAGAAGTTCCCAAGTTTCTGTCAATATTTTTCTTTGACAGGTCTGTAGGACAACAGCAAAAAGAGATTTCAATGCTCTTTTCCCCTTTACTCCTCCAGCAGTAGTGTTCTTGTCCGGACAGGAACACACTAACATTTTTTCATGGCGTCATCCGACAATAACTGGCGATCTGTAAAAGGACATCGGCAACAGAACATGCTTGAGCCCATGCATGTGTTTCAGTAACTCAATGTTAAGAAAGTAAAATTTCAGCCATGAACTGATACAAGCCACACTCAAAGAATAGGTACAATGTGCATGTCCAAATGTTGGTGACATGCGTAGTGCTCTTGGCGGAGCCAGAAAAGTTGGAGAACCAAGTCCAACTCCAGAGAAATTAGCACAAAAGTTAAGGTGAGGTGACGCTCCAGTGCAGTGTTGAGGGAATGTTGTATCAGAGACAAGACATTACGTCAAGGGCCTGTTTATCGACGAAGACCTAGTCTGAAGAGTTGGGAGATTCTCCTTGGTGACCACACCAGTATTTATCCCTTAATCAACATCTCACAAACAAAATTATCTGATTATTATCATGTTTCTGTTTGTGGGAGCTTGCTATGCACATATTGTATGGCACTTTATACAACGATATGCTTCAAAAATATTTAATCGGCAGTGGAGAACTTCGGGAGATCACAAAGTTATTGACACTTTCTTGCCACCAACCAGCTAACTATCAAGTTTTGATATTGAATAAATTCCCTCTATCTGGTCTTTCAACTCAGGACCAATTCTCAGCAGGAGAGTATGAAGGAAACAATGGGAAGATGGCCAAATGCACAGGTAGGTTTAAAGAAGATTCAGTGGGGGTGGCGTGTGCTGTGGAAAGACATAACAAAAGGGATTTGCACGAAATTTGCAGAACATTCAAACAGGATAGCTTCAAAAAAAAAGGTAAGTGAAAGACATAAACAATTTATTTCAGCAGAGGATAGGATACAAGCTAGGGCAGTGTGGGGCAGAAGGTGGCAAAGGTAGAGAGGCTGTAAATAATCTGAAGACTAGAATGGGAAACACCAGAGGTTACCAAGGAGAGCAAAGATAAATGAGCAGGAATTTATGTGGTATGTAGCACAGTCAGCTCATCTTCTGACATCCTGCAACAGAAAAATCTAATGCATATTGTTTATTCCCGGGGGAAATGATGGCTCAGTGGCATTAGCACTGAACTGCTATTCCAGAATCCCACATTATGCTCTTGAACCCGGTTGAAATCCCACCTCAGCAGATGGCGGCATTTGAATTTATGAAAAAAAAAAATCTGGAATTAGCGGTCCAATGATGAATCCACTGCCAATTGTCAGAAAAACCAAACTGACTTATTAATGTCTTTGAGGGAAGGAAACTACCATCCTTATCCAGTCTAGCCTACATGTGACTCCAAACCCACGGCAATGTGGTTGACTCAACTACCCTCTGGGCAATTAGGAACGGGCAATAAATGCTGGCCTGCGACACCCTCACCTTATCAATGCATAAAAAATGTGTTAAGATCAGTCCTAAACATGGCGGAATTTTTTAGTTCCAATGACGATATAATTTACTGTATTGATCTTCAGCTATTGACGGAAGGCCTTCATCATCTTCAACAGTCTGCTAACCTCAGTCATGCATTACACTTGGCAGATGCAAAACATTTCATTTCCCTCCTGGGAGAGGCAAGAAAAGCACCAACAACAGGAGTTTCCATTTATACAGCACCTTTAATGCATAAAGGTAGTTAGGAGCTGAACATTGTACAAATGAGACTGATACTCAGACAAAGAGACAGGTGTGGGCCAGAAAGTTTTTACGGAAGGTCTTAAAGAAAGAGGAAAGTTGAGGGTTTGAGGATAGATTTCTAGAGAAAAGAAACCTGGCAGCTAATAACATAGGCAGCAGAAGTCAGACATACGGGCTATTCAGAGGTACAGTTAAGTAAGTTACAAGGATGACGGACATGGGGATCTTGGATGTCACAAAAGAATCTTAAAAGTTTACCAACAGTAGGGCAAGATTCACATAATGTTGTGTTCTAACACACTTAACCTGTGACTGGAGTGCAGGTAGCACATGGTATGGTGACTCTAAGCAGGTGTGACAAATTCTCAAACATTCTCATTCCTCCGGATTAAAAAACTCTGAATAAACTGCTGAGTACAAAAGCTCTGAAAGTACACAATCTCTTCATGGTTCACCTATTTCAGAGGATAGAAGAAAGTCTCATGTAAGGCAGACTAGGTTAGGATGGCACATTTGCTTCCCTAAAAGAACATTTAATGAACAGTTGGATTTTTAGGACAATCCAGTAACTTTCTGGTCATCATTACTGATACTAGCACTCTCTTCCAGATTTAATTAACTGAACTTAACTTTTCTGGTAAGTTGCTGGATGAGCAATCTAGTAACGTAACCATTGTACTACCACACTCACACCACTTTCAAACCTCTCAGAGCTCACACCCTGCAAAAACGTATGAGTCAGACTTCAACTGGATGGCATACAAGGTCATACATGATTGCAGGAAGCCAATGCTCAGTTACAAAGTAGCATTTGGCATTGAATTGAGGAAACTATGCATGCAAAAAAAAGGATAAAAACGCGTACTTGGGAAGGAGAACGTAAGCAAAGATCCAGAGAAAGAAGGATATAGTGATAAGTTGGGTTTTCATTTTGTAAATGCTTCAGTTAGGACAGGCTGCACAGTGGCTCAGTGGTTAGCTCTGCTGCCTCACAGCGCCAGGGACCCGGGTTCAATTCCAGCTTTGGGTGACTGTCTGTGTGGAGTCTGCACATTCTCCCCGTGTCTGCGTGGGTTTCCTCCCACAGTCCAAAGGTGTGCAGGCTTGGTGGGTTAGCCATGGGAAATGCAGGGTTATAAGCCAGAGTGAGGGGGTCTGTGTGTGACGCTTTTTGGATGGTCGGTGTAGACTCAATGGGCTGAATAGCTTGTTTCCACACTGTAGGGATTCTAGGGCAATGCTTACTTTATCCACATCCAGTTGTGAAAATCTGAAGAAGAAGAAACACCAGTCTATACAGTGAAAAGTGGAAAACATGACATGTGAGTTAGAGTTATATTGCCATCACTGGGTCAAAATCCTGAAAGTCTTTCCCTAACAGCACTGTAAATGTACTGTATCTCCAACCCAAATACTGCAGAGATACATACATCCTAAGAGTGAACGAAATTTGTGTAAGAATTTAGGGTGCTTTACAGAAATCCGTTAATACAACTGTACAGATCAGTCCATTTGTCAGGAAGCAATACAATTATTGAGCTACACACACACACAAACACACAGAGTCTTTGACAATCCAAAGGGGAAGCAAAAGTTGGAGATTTTTCTTAAATATTGGAAACTATCACACTGAACATTATTTTGTATGTGGGTAAAAAGGAAAATGACTTTAAATGCACACAATTTGTCCATTAACCTTAAACTAGCTACACTTTTAGATCAACATCAATCATTCCAAACTGCTCTAGTGAAGCTTCCCCATTCAATTTTGCAGTGCCAACTGTCAGATTGTAGTTGTGGGGTCTGATGTATTTTTAAGTCTTACATACATTAAATAGTGATAGGGTTGATTAACTAGATAGCTGTTTTGAAGATGCGCGGACAATCATAAATGGAACAAACGGCGTCCCTTCCGTTTGCTCTGTAATTCTGGGTCAGTTGTTTCAAATCAGCTTTCGCCAGTTAAAAATCTTTAGCTGAAAACAACAAATGCTGGAGATCACAGCAGGTCAGACAGCATCCATGGAGTGAGTGCAAGCTAACATTGAGATTCGAAATGGTTAGCTTGCTCTCTCTCCCCATGGATACTGCCTGACCTGCTGAGATCCCCAGCATTTGTTGTTTTCAGTTCAGATTCCAGCACCTGCAGTAAGTTGCTCCTAATAATCTTTACCTGCTGTTTTCAAAGTCACTGCTTCAGGTCAGTTCCTTGCCAGTCACATCAGAGGAGCAGATCTGATTTAGCTGAACTCCATTCAGTTACAAATACACTTTGTAAGCATTGCATAGACACAATTTTCACTTCCCTCAGGGAGAAAAAGAAACTAGATAGGCAATATCTTCATCTAATGAAGGGTCATTCAGTCAAACATTAACTCTGTTTCTCTCCACAGAAGCTGCCTGATTTGATGTGTTTCCAGCATGTTCACTTTTATTACCCTTAATTAGCAATGGATGCAGCTTAACCATGTGTTCTGAGAATGTTTAAAAGGTGGAAATATTCACTCAATAGAAATTACCAAATTTATAATTCCCTTCCTCTTTGAACTTCAACTGTATCTTTTTATGGTAGTCATTTCATTCCAAAACAAAATTCATTTGCAATAATGATGGAAATCGTAATTTTTTAAAAAGTTGTTTTTCTCAAAAATCAAGTGTTGTTAAACATGTTACTGAAATCATGACTGACAGCAAATTGCAGCAGTTCAAATAGAGTTGCTGAAGCATAGATTTGCAGCATTGCTGCAGAATAGCAGGATATTTGGAACAAAACCAAAAACAGCTCGAAAATCAAAACAACACTGACTGCCTTGATGTATTGAACCTGAATTCCAAATGAACATGGGGCATGTAGGGTAATTAATTGCACATTGCCTGTCACAGCTTGTAAATGTAGGGGACAATGAAGAAAAATCTATTCTCCTCAATAGGCATTCGTTGCAAGGAGCAGAGGAAGATTTATGTTGAACATTTCTCTAGGCCATGCTAGTTCAGATTTCACACTCACCTCTTTGGCCTGTACTGATCTCATGTGTACGTACATGACACGCTCTAACTCTGCTTCGTGATTGATGAAATCACAGAGCAGTCATCTCACCATTCAATTTGCAATGACTTTCCTCTAAACGTGATTTTCCCGGGTTATCAAAGTGAGAAACTGCAGAACCAAAGAATGGAATATTCACCCATTTTGCAGACATTTGGAGCCAGCAAACACTCCTTGCACAGGTACAGGAAGGTTAGAAGAATGAAGATGCAGGATCTGCCCTGATTAATTGTCTGGACTCAAGACAAATCTCAAATTTCACCTTGCTTTCCCTGTTCCCATAGCAGCCAAGTATGTGTTAGCACATTACCACTATTCCTGCAATCAGGTAATGCTATTTTTAATGATCCCTAACAGGTCACATGCCAGAGAGACACCTGCAGGCTCTTGTAGCAGTGGCAGTGTCCCCACCTCTGGGTCAGGAGACATGGATTCAAGACTCACCTGCTCCAAAGGTTTGTAAGCACATTGCTAAAAAAAGTTGATTAGAAAGGTGGTGCTGTGGCCTAGTGAAGAGATTCTGAGTTCAAATCTCACAAGTGTCTTTCTTCCTAATTAGCCTTTCAATGAAGCTGACCATAAGAAAATAGCTGGGTCACAATGATTGCGATAAAAGTGAAAACGCAATTATTGTTCAAAGTCCAGAAATAACCAAGTCCTGCCAGAGAGAGACCCGAGGGCTCTTGTGGCACAGCGTGGTAGTGTCCCTATCTCTAAACCAGGACACCTGGGTTCAGATCCCATCTGCTCGAGAACAACGTAAGAACGGACTGATTAGAAAATATCATTGCCACAGTAAGACCTAGGACACTTGTGCTGTAGTGGTAGTATCCCTGCCTCTGAGCCAGAAGGCCTGGGTTCAAGTCTTGCCTGCTTCTGGGCTGTGTAATAACGGTTCTTAACATATTTATTAAAAATCTGATATCTCGGTGTAACAGACAATACGTTCTATTTTTACTTCAATTTGCCACACAAGTTAGTCTGTGAACATAGTTTTGTGCACTTCTTTTGTGTGAGAATCCTTTATGTTCTTTTAACAAAGAACAAGATGAGAAAGAAAGCATGGTTCCTTTCGTTGGACAAGGCATTGAACACAAAAGCAAGCATGTAATGTTGGAACTATGAGATATGCAGTTTGCCCACAGCTGGAGTTTATGTACAGTTCTGGTCACCACATTACAGAGAGGATACATTGCTGTTGAGGGAGTACAAATGGACCCTGTTGTCAGGGTTTGATGTTGCAGCAATGGAGGAACAATAGGCTGCAATCAGTGAGGAAAGGTAACTGCATCTCCTCCATAATAACACAATACTGGAGACCCCAAGGATGCATCCTCAGACTCCTACGACTGTGTTGTCAAACGCCATCTACAGGTTCGTTGATCGTCCCTCCATGGGACGGATATCTAACAACGATGAGTCAAAATACACAAGGGAGATAGAGGGCTTGGTGACGCGGTGCAATGAAAACAATTTGTCTCTCAACATCGGCAAAACTAAAGAACTAAATCATCAACTTCAGAAAGAAAGGAGGAGAACACGCCCCCATCTACATCAGTGGAATTGAGGTTGCGAGTAAAGAGCATCAAGTGACGATAACCAATGACTTGTCCTGGACCTCCCACATAAATGTGACAGGCAAGAAGGCACAACAATGCTTGTTCTTCCTCAGGTAGCTCAGGAAATTTGACATGTCCATAGGGTCCCTCACCAACTTCTACAGATGCACCACTGAAAGCATACTGCCCGGGTACATAACAGCTTAGTATGGCTATTGCCCTGCTCAGAACTGTAAGAAACTACAGAAAGTAAAGTAGTGTGCACAGCTCAGACGGAAGTCAACCTTCCATCCATGGACTCCATTTACATGGCTCACTGCTGCAGAAAGACTGCCTACAAAGACCCATGACACCCTGGTAATGCTCTCCTACAACATCTTCGGTCAGGTAGAAGATACAGAAGCTCGAACAAACGCATGAGCAGACTCAGGTACAGCTTCTTTCTGGCCATTATCAGATTGTTGAATGGACTCTAACCTCAAACAATGTAACCTGCAATGTAACCCGTATGCCTCTAAGTCTTTTTGATCTGTACATCCTTTGCTTGCTGTGATCTGCCTGTACCGGTCGTAAACAAAGCTTTTCACTGTATTTCAGAACAAGTGACAATAAATCAATCACTTCTGCCTTCTCTCCATCTCTGTCAAAAGCATAAACACCACCACTTGCCAGCTCCCTTCAATTCTGAACAGGAGTCATCCCTGACTCTGAACATGAACTGTTTCTCTCAGAAACAGATGCTGCCAGACCTGCTGGGTTTCTGAAACACTGTTTTTATTTCAGATTTCCAGTATCCTTGGTATTTTACTTTTATTGCACTTCACTTCAGTACACTCTAATCTTCAGAATTATACTTCCCGCTGTTAAAAGAGCATGGACTCAAAACAACTTTGCCCCAATGGAAAAATGGTCACAAAAATATAGTCTAAATACAGTAGCCACAGTCCCACCCATGAGAACGTTAGGGTGTATACCATCTTCATAGCACATTGGTTACTAATATCTACTTGTGCTGTAGATTCTAGAGCCAAAATGTCTGGACACAAGCCTTGACCACAGTTCTAACTGCACTGAATTTAGTCCACACACAATTTCCTCATCCTCTGTAGCACTGCTTTCAATGTTAAGACACAAGGAATCTATCTTGTCTCCACCAGGACGGATGCAGCTTGAGTATCACACTCTGGGTAACTTATGATGCTGCTTTTCATATGCTGCAAATTCATGCAGGATATTTTCCAATTTGTTCAGACTGATTCACAAATACTTCGGGCAGCGAACACAATCACAGACAGAGAAACCACCATAGGGATCCCTGATTTATGAACGTCTGACTTTCAAACGCAGGTCCTTACGAATACGATCCTACATTGCAGCAAAATTTTAAAGTTTGCACATACAAATATCTCTAGAATTTATGAACAGCATTGTTACATAGTCCTGCATTGTGTTCCAATTTGTGTACAAATTGACTTGTGAATGGACCCCAGAACAGAACCTGTTTGAAACACAGGAACTGCCTTATGTAGTACAGTCACAAGGGTCTACAGCCTTTTGGCCCATTGAGGCTGCACCAGCCAAAATCAAGCACTTGATTATTCTAATTCTATATTCCAGCACTTGGCCCATAACCTTGTATGACTTGGCATCACAAGTGCACATCTATTTACAAAGATGGTAAACAGATTAGAACAACTGAATGCAGAATTCCATGGATAATTCACGAACGTCAATCAAGGATGGTCTCAAAATCTCAGCCGTTCAGGACTGAAGAAGAATTGCCATCCTTTGTATTTTCATTTCTCTCTCTGTCTCTCTCTCTCTCTCTCTGCACCCCCCCCTCAAATTCAACAAGATATTTATGCGACACACTCTTCGGTGCCCCTCCAACATAGTCAGTTTACAACGATATGCAAATTAATGTTTTCTTTGAGGCTGGGAAACAATGAGATCCCCGTTTATGCCACAATCTACGATCAGGAAGTTCTTGTCCTCTGATGTAAATTGTTTTTGCAGTTGATGGAGAGCCAGTTTGAGGTTGGAACTTGGAAAATGGAGTTACACAAAAAGTGTTAAAATTGAACTCTGGTTGGTACAGACATTCCTGATCATTTTTATGGCAAGTTATATATTTGACACAAGCCCAAAAATCATAATACTCAGTAAACCACTCAGTAAGCAGAACATTTTCACTAAAATGATATTGTTGTTAGCAACTAAACACTAGTGACTTTCCAGTCAGTTCTAAAATCTGTGCATTTTTGTTTTTAAACATCTCCCTGTAGACTAGCATCCTGCAAACTAGTAATGTCCAGAATGCTTATTCTGGCTTCCACAGTTCCAAACAGGGCGACACCCAAGACCAAGTGTAAATATACAGCCAGTAAGTGAGTTACACCCTTCTGCCTCTGTGACTTGCTTTTAAAATTAAAAAGGGACAACGTGGAAGAGTTTATTTCTGGGACACAAGTGCTGCCAGAACCCACAGGGTCATTGCCTCAAATGGTGACACGTAAATGCTTACACAGCATTACTGGAACTCAACCAGACCCCCCAGGGTTGGTGGGTGGAGGAGGTTGAAAAGGATAACAGAAGAATAAGTTATAGCTGCTTATCTAGCTCATCTTGCATCTTGCCTAGATAGCTTAATCGACACAGACTGCACACCAAACTCAGAATATCCTGGTCTAGGAAAATCTTCATGTTCTTAATTCTGAAAGGGCATAATTGAATGGCAATATGAAGAAACTTGCAATTATGCAGTACCCCTCAGCCATTTTAAAGCAGTAGTAAATCCAATGACCTACTTCGGAAATTCGGTCACACGTTTTGTAAGCACCAAGTCTCTCAACTGCTGACGGATAAACTGAGCAAAGTCATACCTAGCAGAGAGGAAGGCAGCAGTGGCTGTGCAGACATTACAATGGGAGTTCCACAACCATCTTCAGGTGCCTTAGCCACAGCCTCCACTCCAACGCAAAGCTGGAAGCAGAGACGTTCACTGACAGCTGCAGGGTGCTTAGTACCATTCATGGCTCTTTGGATTCTTATAGAGAGTCACACAGCACAGAAACAGACCCTTGGCTCCAACCATGCTGACCAGACTCCCAAACTAAAGTAGTCTCACCTGCCTACATCTGGTCCATATCTGACCAAACCTTTCCTATTCATGTACTTATCCAAATGTCTTTTAAACGTTGTAACTGTGCCCACATCCACCACTTCCTCTAGAAGTTCATTCCACACACGAACCATTCTGTGTAAAAAAAATTACCCCTCATGTCTTTTCAAAATCTCTTTCTCCTCTCACTTTAAAAATATGCCCTCTAGTCTTGAAATCCTTTACACTAAGGAAAAGATTTCTGCCATTCACCTTATCTATGCACCCCATGATTTTAAGCTTCTATAAGGCCACCCTTCAACCTCCTAAGCTCTAGTAAAAACAGTGCCAGCCTTTCCTGCCTCTCCTTATAAGTCAGACCCTCCATTCCCAACAATATACTTGCATGCAACAGAATCCAAACAATATTTCAGATTTGGGTTGATAAAAAGAAAGTACCGATGTGCCAGAGAATTTCCAGGCAATGGCCATTTCTAACTAGACTCTAAACACCTCCCCTTCATATTTAACAGAATAACTATAGATAATCCATCATCAATATTCTTGTTAGGTTGCTACTACCCGGAAACTTAATTGGATCAACTACATAAATACTGTGACAAAAATAACAGGTCAGAGGCAAGAGGAGGCAACATTTGTAAGTTTCCCTCCAATTCTCATATCATCCCAACTTGTGGTATTCTTCACCACAATGGGGTGAAGACCCTGAAACTCTTTCCCTAACAGAACTTGGATATACCTCAGCAGCAGCTTAATTCTCCGACTGTCAGGCAGAAGTTTGAAAACACCTACAAACAGATTCAAGAATAGCTTCTTCCCCTTCTTTAGAAAGAACCTCTCAAATGTTAGTGTTGGTATCTCTCTCTCTCTCTCTCTCGCGCTGCACCTTTTCTGTAGGTGTAACACCATTCTGCATTCTGTTCTGCTATCCTGATGCACTTTGTATGGTACGATTTGCCTGTGTAGCATGCAAAACACCAATTTTCACTGTTTCTCGCTACATGTGACAACAATCAAACTCAAACTTAGGGACAGGCAATAAATGCTGGCTTTCAATGCATGGGTCCTATGAACAACTATTAAATAACCTTTTTGCTGTTAGTTGAGGCTATAGGAACAGAAAATGTTGAAAAATAGTTCAAATTAGGACATTAGTAATGTCAAAATTAATAAACAGCCAATTTAGGACACTAAGAGATTGTTCACTCCTTAAAAGGCCATCAATATGTAGATAAAATCTAGTAGAAAATAGAGGAGACAAAAGTCCTGGAAGAAATTAAGGATTAGATGCTTCAAGGGAGAGTGCGACAATTCTTTCAGACACAGAAACTAAAATAGCATTGTCAACCTTCGTTCTTATAATCTTTAAAGGCTGCACTGTGATGCCCACTAAGCCACTGGGAGAAACCATCAAATTAAACTATTAGAAATTGTTTAGGGTACGTGCTTTCATATGTCAGATTAGTCATCTTCAAAGTAACTACTGGGAATTAAAGACAATCCAAGACAGAATGCCAACCTGGTGTTAGCATTTCCATATTAAAACTAAGCAATACCATTATCTGACATTAAGTTACATTCAATCATGGCTCAAATTTCAATCAAAATAACTACTAGGAATTAAACACATTCCAAGACAGAATGCCAACCTGGTGTTAGCATTTCCATATTAAAACTAAGCAATACCATTACCTAACATTAAGTTATATTATAGTTACATTCAATCATGGCTCAAATTTCAATCAAAATCCTTGTCCTTCCTCTTTGTTAACTTGTCAATTCTTGTTGGAACACATTTGCACAGCCTTCTTCCAGTATTGTCTCCCAAATGTTCATTCTATACGAAAAAGATAATGGCATTGATTGTTAGCAGACTACATGTTATTTCAAGCCTGCCCTCGCTGATCGACGACCTGCATAATACCAGAGTGCTCTTATTAGACAGGAACAGTGTTCCTGGATGGTTCAATATCCTGGGTATTACTATCAAACAGAACTTGAATCAGACTAGCCAAATAAATAATATGGCAACAAGAGCAGGTCAAAGGCTATGAATTCCAGGGGGAATGAGTAACTCACCACCAGTCTCTCCACAGACAGTTCACCATCTACAAGGCACTAGTCAAGAACTGATGGAATATTTCCCACTTGCCTAGAAGAGTGCAGCTCCAACACCACTCAGGAAGCTCAACACCATCCAAGACAAAGCTAGCCGCTTGAATGGCACCCTATACACCACGTTCACAGGATGTGCCTTAGTAACTCACCAATATCCCTCTGGCAGCACACTCAAACTATCGACCAATGCCATCTGAAAGAGGAGGGCAGCAGATGCATGGGAATACAACCTGCAACTCCCTCTCCAAGTCACACACCATTCAGACAACAATTAACTCTACAGTGCAAGAGCGAGTTTACCTGGAGAGGCAAGAAAATGTCGATCTTGTTACCAGAGTTCAAATAAATGCATTTAAGGAGAAGCCAGATAAACAGGAGGAGAAGGGAATTAAAGGTTATGATGGTAGGAATGGGTATGGGATGCATAACAGCCTGGTATGACAATTGCTCTGCCCAAACTAGAGAAGGTGGTGGGCATCGCCCAGACCATCACAGAAGCCAACCTTCCATCCATGGACTCTACTTACAAGGCTCACTGCTGTGGAAAGGCTGCCAAATCAAAGACCCATCACACCCTGGTAATGATCTCCTTCAGCCTCTTGCATCAGGCAGAAGATCCAGAAGCCTGAACGCACAAGCAGGTTCAGAAACAGCTTTGTCCTGGCCACTACTAGACTGATGAGCGGACTCTCTAGCCTCAAATAGTGCTGATCTTGCTACTGTTGATCTCACCTGGCCCACTCCCTGTGCAAAGTGATCTGCATGCCTCTTTCTAAGTCTTTTTGATCTGTATCTCCTTGCTTACAATAATCTGCCTATACTGCTTGTAAACAAAGCTTTTCACTGCACATGGGTACATGTGACAATAAATCAATCGAAAGACGGGAGGGAGGATGCTTGCACAGAGTATAAAAAATATGGATAAGTTTGGGGGAGTGACCACTTTGTGCTGTTCATTCCAGTTAAATCTAGGCCAGAATGTGGATGTGAGTTTGCTCGCTGAGCTGGAAGGTTAGTTTTCAGACGTTTCAAACCAAAGTGGTGCAGACTAATCCAACACAGGCACACATGCTGCCTTCTGTCTTAATACTTCTATTAAAGATGACCACAGTGCACACTTTTTGATACGATTCACATAGTCCTGAGAGTTTTCATTTTCAGATTACAGTGGAAGACTTTTCTATATGGTTTTGTGATTTCTACAGTCTGTATGGCCTTTTGTCCTACTGCCATTGGTCTGCGGAAGGGTCACCAGACCCAAAGCTTTAACTGAATTTTTCTTTACAGATGCTGCCAGACCTGCTGAGATTTTCCTGTAACTTCTGTTTTTGCTCCCGATTTAAAGCATTCACAGTACTTTTGGCTTTTAATACTGGCTTCATCCTGGTTCAACAGTTTAACATCTGTCCAAGCTTAAGGCAATGCCTTAACTCACCCTTCAAAATATTCTCCTTGCACTGTTCTTGTGATAGACAATATTTTGAGAGGAGGAGAACACAGAAAAACACATTCCCGAATATGAAAATTAGAAGATGATTGAGTCTTTCTGTTCTGAAGTTCAGTGTTCCAAAGTAATTTTTATAAATCATAAGTTTTGTGCTGCTTGCTTGTCAGTTTCAGCTTCAGGGACACCCACTGAGTATGATCGAGCCACTTCTCCATGAAGAACAAAAACTGCAACTACCCATGTGCACCATCTGCAGGCCTGCTTTCTCACACACCAGCAAGCAGCTGAAAGCTGGAAAGTGCAACGTTGACCTCTTGGTACATGGCCCAAGAAGGACAATGTGGCATTGGGGGATTTCTCTTCCTTTAAAAAAGGCCGTAGTACAAGTGTCTTCAACTTCCATGAAACCCACTCAAGCTAAACCATCTGTCGAAAAAGCCTCCTCATTTCTCAGAGCACCACCTGCGTTAGATTATATTTCGGCGTCAACTATATTTAACACTTGGCTGTTTTACAAGGCAGTTTCAACCCTGCAGGTTGCAGAGGTTACAAGGGGAAAATTACACAACGTCCAACACATTTATCATTTTGAATTCGCAAACGGAAGAACACTGACAGTACTGCTGAAATTTTGCCCACATGTAGTAAAACATTACCAAGTTACATCCACAAAACAGAAGCAGCAACTTTCACAGTTTCCAGAAGACAACTTACATTTATATAGCATCTTTAAAGCAGTAAAAGGCCCCTGGGCATGCCACAGGAGCACAGTCCAACAAAATGTGGAGCTGAGCTACCTAAGGAGACACAGAATGGGATTTACTTTTCCTTGGAATAGTGATTTAAAATGCCACAATGCAAAAGGTTGGGACACTCAGTTGTCACACTGTCCCTTCTCTTGGGAAGGCTGGAACTGAAACAGGCCAGACTGATGCAAAGAAAGTGGGGCTTTTCTGGTGACTGCAAGGATCGCTTAAGAAATAAAGGTGAATCTACTCTCAACCAAGACCCTTGATGCAATACTTAGTTTTACATTGAAAACATTGAAATACATTGAAAGACAGTACAAAGCTATAGAAGGTAGCCAAATACACCTTATTTAATCATCTCCCATCCACAACTGGCTAGCGATAACAACCAACTATATCAGCAGTACTATGTGATCACACACTGACAGTACTATGTGATCACACACTGACAGTACTATGTGATCACACACTGACAGTACTATGTGATCACAAACTGACAGTACTATGTGATCACAAACTAACAGTACTATGTGATCACAAACTAACAGTACTATGTGATCACACACTGACAGTACTATGTGATCACACACTGACAGTACTATGTGATCACACACTGACAGTACTATGTGATCACACACTGACAGTACTATGTGATCACAAACTAACAGTACTATGTGATCACAAACTGACAGTACTATGTGATCACACACTGACAGTACTATGTGATCACACACTGACAGTACTATGTGATCACACACTGACAGTACTATGTGATCACACACTGACAGTACTATGTGATCACAAACTAACAGTACTATGTGATCACACACTGACAGTACTATGTGATCACACACTGACAGTACTATGTGATCACACACTGACAGTACTATGTGATCACAAACTGACAGTACTATGTGATCACACACTGACAGTACTATGTGATCACAAACTGACAGTACTATGTGATCACACACTGACAGTACTATGTGATCACACACTGACAGTACTATGTGATCACACACTGACAGTACTATGTGATCACAAACTGACAGTACTATGTGATCACACACTGACAGTACTATGTGATCACACACTGACAGTACTATGTG